>NW_026623837.1:13844-127669 GCF_030028575.1 Malurus melanocephalus | reverse complement strand
GGCCCAGGGAGGCGCAGGAGCCCGGGGAGGACGCGGCGGCGGCGGCGGGCGGCGCACGAGGGGGCCGGGCCGGAGCCCGGGGCGGTATCCGGGTGCTGAAGGTGAGGAGGGGACCGACGCCTCCGCCGCTCCCGGCGGCTCGCTGGGGTCCTGGGGCCGGCGGCTGCGAGGCGGTGCGGGCGGTGCTCGCTGCTCGCTCGGTGCGGCGGCCGGGCGGGCCCGGGGGTTTGCCGTGCGGGAGCCCCGGTGCTGCGGCCTGTGCGGAGGGGCCGGGGCTGGCGCTGCTGATGCTGGGTCCGGCTGCCTTGCAGAGGAACGCCAAGCACAGCGGGAGCAGGAGCTGCCACAGCAGGAGCCGCCTTGGGTCCCGTGAGAGGACCTGGCTGAAAGGGGACGTCGGACGAGGCTGCGTCTATGTTTATGGAAGAGACTGTGCAGCTGCGGCTCCTTCGGACTTGCGCCTGGTCCTCTGCACAGTGGACACCCGRGCCTCGGAGATCTGTGATGGAGAAGAAGGGAAAAGCCTCTTTTTGCAACTTCATGGAGACCTGGTCAGGTGAGGGCTGAGAAAGGATAAACCTGACTGAGAAATGTTTTGTATGGGGTTGCAAGATTCTGTTCACCGTGTGCCTACACCTGTAGGCAGGGCAGGTAGGGAACAGGCAGAGGCAGGAGCTGGCAGTCAGCTACAGCCTTGAGCCATGCAATTCATAAAGATGAAGTAGTGGTGAAGTAGAAGTTACACACTTCATAGTTATGTGTTTTAACAGGGAGGGTTTAACGGTTGCTCCAGCCAAAAATACATCCTCATTTTCAAGGTAGAGGTGCCTGTTCRTATATTCCTTTTTTATTTTCTGTGTTGTGGGGATTTTAGCATCCAGACAGCCCAATGTATTTAGTAGGCTGTAAACAGTTGCTTTGAGTCAGCAAAATAAGTGTGGTACTGTCACAGTTATGTCATGTAATATTTAGGCATTAGTAACTTTTTGCTAAGAAGAGTTACCAGCTAAATAATTAAAGACAGGCAGTGTAGCAAGGGTTATATAAAAAAGGGTTAAGCATCAGATGGTATGTTTTATGATTGAAGTCAATTTAAGCTGAAAATAGATGGCTCAGGGTTTAACGTACATGAACTTTATGCTGATGGTGTGTTATGGACTGCTCTATCTTTACAGGCTCCTATTCGGTTTGTTAGGATTGAGGCTTTGCACTGATTCTTCTGGCCTTAAGATTCAGTTATAAGATTGCCTCTCCTGTTCTCAGGGGCAAATAATTGCTGTGTTCTCCTTACTTAAAGGCTAAGCAGTAGATACAATCCATTTTGAATGTGTATGTGCAGTTTTGTGTAATCAGTGCATGGATACAGGGAACAATCATGCTAGTTCTTTCAGAGTAGGGATAAACTTAAAAAAAATTTGGTGGTAAAAGTTCTTTTGAATCAAAGGAGACTTGCTCTGCTGCAAGAATAATTTTAAAAGCACCTTGAGCCTTATCTTGAAGAGGAGGTTTGAAATGTTTAGTGACATGGTTTATAAACTCTTGTTTAAAGAATAGCTGACAGTCAGGTCCA
The DNA here is from genome assembly GCF_030028575.1 of Malurus melanocephalus. Classification (NCBI taxonomy): domain Eukaryota; kingdom Metazoa; phylum Chordata; class Aves; order Passeriformes; family Maluridae; genus Malurus; species Malurus melanocephalus. The sequence goes on along the minus strand of NW_026623837.1, from coordinate 126,099 downwards.
GTAACTGTAGTCTGGAGCTAGGCACTTCTGGATTCAAAATGGGGATTTTAATGGTGGACAATGAGTGGACCATTGGAGCAGTTTATTTTACCTCCTACCTAACATTTTCAGTTAAAAGCTTAATCTGTTACATTGTTTGTTTTTTTTTTTTCTAAAGTAAAACTTCAAATTTTGTAAGAAACTGTTGTTTTTATTGAGGCATGTCACAATTCAGGGTCTCTGGAAAAAGTGAAGAGAGGATAAAAAAAACATCTTTTCTGYTCTGAATATACTAAATCTGATGTTTCACAAAAATTTTCTCTTATTGCTGTTTATTCAAGCTAGTCACTGAATACTTCCTGTGTTCTGCCATAGTTCTAAAAAGGCCTTTAAAATGTACTGGTTGAGCTTACTTGCCAAAGCATAAGAATCTTGCCACTGATGTGAGCTGAAGAGAGTAGGAAATTTGTCCTTTTTTTTTTTTTTTKAGTAACTCTATGGAGAATTCTTCAAATGCTTTGCTCCCAGCTGCATTTGGAAGAAAAATTTMAGAGTTCTTTTGTATTTTTGAGACATTATATGTAGGGGTTTTTAATTACTTGACATCTGCATTTTGTACAGTATTTCTGGTTTTTGTGTCTTGTCATGGTTTCCTTCTGGTGCTCCTTAAATTGTGGGATGGAAATACTCACCATGAATTGTGTGCCTTGTAATTTTTTTCCCAATTGCTTTTCCTCTCAGTTTCTCTTCTGCAATGTAATTCACAAGTGCTACAGTTCTTAAGTGCTGCTTGTCAAGCAGGGAGCAGAGATCCAAGGATCTGTGCTTGCCAGACCTTTTCAGAGGAGCAGAGCAAGCCAGTGTGTCAGTATTCCTCATACATTAGCTGTTTTGAGACTTGTTTAACCTTTTTTGCATTCTCAAACTACTTTCTTGGATGTTTTGACAGGAGGCTGGAGCCCACAGAGAAACCCCTTCAGATTGTGTATGACTACTTGGCTGGGTTGGGTTTTGATGATCCTCTCAGAATGCAGGAAGAGGCAGCAAACTCTGATCTCAGCTGTATGATTCGCTTTTACAGTGGTAAGAAATGGTGTGTGCACACTGTCACTGTCCCTGTAGCTGTGAGCTGGAACTCAGCTAATGCCTAAGTCATCAGCCTSTTGGGTTTAGAGAGGGCTACATCAAGCACCTGCAATACTAGTAAGCATTTCTTAAAACATTTTCAAGATTAGTAGAAAAAAAAAAATCACAGTTCTGTGGTTTCCTTGATTCTGTCTATGGCTTGAGAAAAGACAGGTCCTCAGGAAGGCATAAGATTGCTCTGTTGTCTTCAGCTTCAAATCTTGTAGCTGTTGACTTAGACCTCCTAATAGGGTTAGAAACACATTGCAGTTCCGTCTAGATGTGCCTGAAGATTGTATTTACCAAAAATGTGTGGATATGGTSAAATAACTCCACAGCCTTTTAATATCAGAGAGCGAAGGTGCCAGCTGGTTAATAATGATGCACGCTGCCATCAGAAACCCAGGGCACTGGATTGCAGAAGCCAGACTTTGGAGTGTGGCCTGTGGAATTGCTTTGGGCAGGAGACCGCAGAGAACAGGCATAGGCCTGTGGGCCTTTGGTGCTAGCAGGCCGAAGGGGAATTCACTGAAGTTAAGAGGAAATATAAATAAGGGTGAAGAAAGATAATAAAGAAATGATTTCCTTACTTCTGAGTGCTTCACCTGTGTATTTTTTGCATTTCAGAAAAAACAAAATCAAAGATGTTTTAATGGAAAATTGTTCTTGTTTTGTGGATATTAGCCCCATAATACTTTTTTTCTTAGAATCCTGGGTCTGGTCTCTCAGCTTGGTGAAATCAACGCAGTTTTTTTTTTCTGTGAATGATTACAGTTTCTCACCGATAAAGGACATCTTGTCAAACTTCATGTCGCTGAAACAAAACTATTGTTGTAAATAACTAAATGTTTCTGCTCAATCCAGCCACCACTGGACRTTGAGACACTGCTTTAGATTTGGCAAGCTGAAGATACTCCTGTCTAACTGAGAAACAGTTTTACAGCTTTAGTCAGTAGTTCACTGTTTGCTCCTGATAAATGTTTGATGTATGGTTTGTGTCTGGTTCCCTATTCAAGCTTGTTGTGTGATCACTGTGACCTAATCCACATAGCACCAGTTTGAACATCCAGCCCAGCACCCCAGCAGGGCTTCCAGGAACAGCTGGACCTCAGTGCCAATCAGTTCTGAAGCAGCTCARACCYCTTCATTGCTGCCAGTGTGGCTTTCAGTTCAGAGTGGTGTGGGCTTCCAGTCCTCTGTAACCCTGACTCCAGAAGCTGAATGTTGACCTTGAGTGTCCCTAGTGCTTGCAGCAGAGGCTGTTCTCCCTGACTGCAGCGTAGAGCACGTTTTACATCATGCCCCGTGAAGTCTGGATCAGTCCATAGCAGATGCYAGGGTTGGTGTTTCTACCCTTGAGGCAGTTCATCCCAGCTGTACTGGTTATCCTTCCAAGTGAAAATTAACTGTGGCCTGCACTCTGCCACCAAAGGCGTTGAGAAGAATGCATTCACAATATCAACTGTGGCACCACGGGGCTGCCTTTGACTGCACTTCTTACTGGAGATCCAGCATGTCCATTATGGCAGCAATTGGCAGCAGTCTTCAGTCCAGTTCAGTCTGAGTAGTTGCAGTGCTTGTCACACAGTTGGAGTAGCCACAAATATTTGCATCTCCCTAAACGAAACCTGAACCACATTTATGGTTCCTAGCAATAGGACCACACTGATTTGAACATCCCAAGGATATTCAAAATACCCAAAGGCAGTTGTAATTAACCTGGAGGAGAAAAAGGGGCTGTAGGTGTCCATTCCTTAGGTGGGCTCTCTGAGGAGAAAAGGCAAATGGCAACAGAGCACAGAGGTAAGGGCCGTGCTGAGCACACAGACCAGATTACAAAGTATATCACAATAACCTTAATCCAGCCCTTACAGAGCTAAGGTGGTACATAATGCAACCTTGAGAACAAGTGGAACAAAATAGAAGGAACAAATCAACACTGTGACCAGCTACTATTAAAACCATGCTGTAATTGCTTCTAGAACAAATTTGCTAGCACTCTGGTCAGATCTATCCTTGCCCTTCGTGCAGTTGGTCTGGCACTTAAAAGGACTGTTGGGGTTTAACCCTAGCCAGCCAGTAAGCACCACACATCTGTTCACTCACACACTGCTTCTCCCATGGGATGGGAAGGAAAATGGGAAAAAGGTAATACCTGAGAACAGTTTCATAATTAAAATAACAATAATTGTAATGAAAAGGGAAATAACAATGAGAGGAATAAAACAGAAGTGATACACTATACAGTTGCTCATCGCACACTGAGTGGTGCCCTTCTGCTAGCAGTGATCAGCCCTCCTGCCCCAGTTCCCTCAGTTTGTATRCTGAGGATGTTGTTCTACAGTATGCAATATCCCTCTTGCTACTTTGGATCGGSTGGCTGAACCATGGTCCCTTGCAGTTTCCTGTGCACCTGCTTACTGCAGAGTAACTGGAGTGACTTGGGTGAGCAGTGCTGAGCACCAACCAAAACAGCAGTGCGTTATCAACATTATTCTCACACTGAAGCCCTGTACCGTCTGCTAGGAAGAAAATGAATTCTATATCAGGCAAAACCAGGACAGTCATCTTCAGGGAAAGAACTTCCTTGCTGTAGCTGATTTTCCAGGCCTTCCTTGAAAGCCACTTATTTAATGGTTTCTGTGACTTTAGCTGACTCAACAAGAGTTTGAAATTGCTTTTCTCTTGTGTTTGAATGAAGGATATTTGGGAAGTGAGTTTGCTAAGGTTTGTAAGTAYGTGTAGATGAAAAACACACTGCATGGCAACCATTCTAACATTGTTTTGGGGGGCACACAATGGTGCTGCTCGGCTGTTCCCGCTCTGACTGAGGAAGTTGCTTGTCCTCTGCATGAGACTTCTTTTACAAAGTGCAATTTGTTCGTTACAAACAGCTGGTTTTCTATGTTAAATCTGTGTTGTACTCACAGGTGAGAGTGAAGAACATATGAACAATAAATGCTTATGTCCCCTTTTCCTTTAGAAAAGCCGTGCCAGGTGGAGCAGTTGGATCGCATCCTGCTCTCTGGAGTCTATAATGTGCGCAAAGGAAAGACGCAGCTGCACAAGTGGGCAGAGCGCTCAGTCACTCTCTGTGGTACGTGCCTCATTGTGTCCTCACTGAAGGACAGCCATGCAGGGAAGATGCACATCTTGCCTCTCATTGGAGGGAAGGTAAGGCTTTTATTTTTTTGTTAGCTCCCTGTAGCTTGGGGAGGAAGAAGAGATGGTAATGATGGGAATCTTCCACAAGAGGTTAATGTAGGCTTTTGTAACAAATCACTGCATTAATATGCCCAACACTTTTCTACTTGRTTTGCTTAGGTAGTAGTCTGAAGGCTAATGAAACAAAGAGACACTGGTTCAGCTTTCATAGCAGTAGCCAGTGTTGTGAATGGGCAYGCTGGAAATCACTACTTCTTGTATCCACTTCAGAAGAAAAAGCTTAAGCAGGATTTACTTCTGGATTTTGCCTCCGCTGACTTTGCAGCTTTATTTTCAGCAGAGTGTAATGTTACTGGTGGTCAATAATACCCCACTCTAGGCTTCAGGTCAATGGTTGCTGAAGCTTAGSCAGGCTGTTGTCAATTCTCCCTTTGCAGGTGGAAGAGATGAAACGTCGGCAGTACACCCTTGCTTTCACATCTGCTGGAGCACAAGCTCAAACATACCACATTTCCTTTGACACGCTGGCAGAGTGCCAGCGGTGGCACCGGCAGGCATCCACGGTGAGGCCATGGGGACASTGTGGTTTGGATGGTGGGGGATAGGGGAATGCCACAGGAAGGGTTTTCTGATTCAGGCTTGCTCTGTAGTCAGAGGTGAAGCTAGGATGCTGGAGAAAGTACCTAGGACRCTTTCCAGTTTTTTTAATTTCCTCTGTGCTCTTTACTAAGAGATTTTTCTTTTAGCCTTCTCTTTTCCTTTACTTGAATGATGATATCAAGCAGTAGTTCTGTGCTGTTTTAATCCCTGCTGCACCTGTGAGACTAACTTAATCACAGGTCATCAGAGCAAAATGCAGGGCCTGGCTGAATTTACAGCCATAGAAACCTAAAGACTGCATTTGTTGCCATACTTGAACCTACCTGAAGTGTGAGCTGGGCATTCATGAGGCTGCCCTGGTAGGGTTTGAGATACAGAGAGATCCTAGGTCAGCAAGGATGTTATGAAATACAAAATGACTTCAGGATAAAGTAGATCATAAAATGTCAAATTAAGCAGCAAACACCTCAAAACATTTCATGAAAGGGCACCTGAGATTCACAAAGATTTTATGAAAGGATGCAAAACCATAATTTATGAAGCCTTTTTATAACAAGTTATGTTTCAAATTTTATACCTTCAACAAGCTAATAAAAGAAAAATKTAGCTAAAAGTACAGAAGAAGCAGCTAGGCCAGGCAGAGGTTCTGTAAACATCAAAGAATTAAACTGGAAAATCAACTGCTTCCTGTTTCTCCTTGCACCTTTGGAAGGCACTTGGAGATTATGCTTTCTCAATAGTTTCCTCAAGGATCTGTTTTCCTCTATTASATTGGCTCTCTTGCTGCCTAATCTTTAGGCAGAGCCCAGTGCATGTCCAGAGCARGCCTTTTGGGTGAGTCCTGGCTGGTATGCAGCTATGCATCCTTGTCAGGGATGTACCAAATGGCATAGGCTCGTACCTCATGGACTCCATTTCCTACATGGACTCTACCTGATGGGTGCAAGGGGTTCTTTCATCTTCTTACAAATTGTTTGCTACTTGCATTCTTTGGCCTTCCATTAAATTTCCTGAGAAAATGTGTTGCACAGCTGCAGCTTTTTCTCTTTTCAGATTGTGTCTATGCGATTTAGCATGGTTGATCTTTCATGCTACAGCCTTGAGGAAGTACCAGAGCACCTCTTCTACAGTCAAGATATCACCTACCTCAACTTACGACACAATTTTATGAGATCAAGCGGAGCAGGGAGTCTTGACTCTCTTTGCAGGTCTGCAAAGAATTCTTTTTCTTCAACATTTGCAGTTCTTGACTTGTGGATACAGGAAAGAAGTATTGCCTGCTCTCTTGGGGATGGTAAAAAGATTGATCTTCAGGAAGCTCTAACAAGTGAGGGGGTTGGAAGCAGAACTGGGCAGTACAGGCAGGAATGAGCTTCCGACAATTTATAGAATTCGTGACCTCCCTTCCACAGATTCTGTGCTAACTGACCTGAGATAAACCTTGGGGGGTGACATGCCATTTGTATGGAGAAGATGCAATAGTAATATAAACATGMTTGCTAAACAGAGAACATCTTGGGGTACAAAATAAAGGGCGATAAAAAGCATAATGCTGCTGTTGTGAAGAAGTGTTTGTAGGAAGAAATTCAGGTCTGAAAAACGCTGTTTTGGTAAGTTCTTAACGTGTATTTGGAATTGGCAGAGGGCCTGTGAGACTCCAGCTTTGCTTTGGAAACTTGTGATGATCTGCTTTTAAGAGAATAGCAGTTGTGTGATGGTATGGAAGCATGATGTAGTCATCTTAGGTAAGTGAAGGAGTCTTGCAAAAATATTTTTAAATTAATTCCTGAAAATCATAAAAATCTAGAAGGAGATTAATTTGTTGCTATCTATACCAGCCATGCTACATAGAATTCAAAGAGTCCTCTGATAGAATTCMGAGCTCTCTGATTTTTGAAAGCTTATAGGAAGCCTATATGTCCAATGGCTCTGTTTGGAACACATTGTGCCTTAAGAAAAATATATTTGGAGAAACTTTGCAGAACTTTTGTGTTGTTTGTTTGTTAGTTTGTTTTGGTTTGTTRTAGCTGTGGTTTTGAGGTTTGATTGCTTTTGTCATTTTGGCTTGTTGGGGTTTTTTTTTGGTAAGGTGGGGCAGGGGCAGAGGCAGACAAGGGTATGCTTTTGTTTTCTTTGTCTCCAGGGGCCTGTTATTGTGTTTCATTTCAATTTTCTTTCTATGGAGTAATGAGATGCCCAGGTATCTATAAGAGTATACAGTGAAAAAAAAWTTATCACTTGTGGGAATTCTTTGCAATTCCATTGAGATCCAAAGTCTAGTCTGGTTTTCCAAGCATGTGTAAATTAKTTCTAATGCTGAATTGTAATAGATTCTATTACCAGAAAAACTGCTTAAAATAAGTTAAGATTTTGCTTTCTACTTCTCTCTTCAAATACATTGTATGATTTTGAAAACCACATCAGAACATTATTTTCTAAAATTTAGTATCCTTGGTTCACAGGATCAGCAAAGGGGCTTGAAATTTCTTTTAACTTTGCACGTAGTCAACAAGAAACCTGACATGTCAGAAACTCAGCTCTTTTCCTGACAGTGACTATGTCTGATGAAGCTGAAATCCTCAAACAAAAGCCATAAAGAGAAGCTCTCACTTCACGCAATCTTGAATAAACAGGTAGCATTAGGTAGCCCACGTAAGGCTGCTCATTGCCTTTTGAAAAATTTTTCTATCTRAGTTTTTTTAGGATGTTTCTACCGTTACAGCACTGCAGGAAGACCCTTGCTCACTTGCAGTAGGGTGCTCTCAGTGCCTCGAGACTGGCCATTCCCAGCAGCAGAATTTTTCACAATGATCACATTTCTTCCTCCGAGAAACTTTCAAGCTGTAGGAATCTAATTAGCTACATCTATAATAATGAAACAGAAATAATTAGCTAAAGGGAAAAAGTTAAGCAAAAGGCATTTAAATAACCCTACCTGCTTTGTTACATCCCTAGTTTATTTTTTATGTCACGTACTGCCTTTCAAGTATCTCCCGTGTTTGAAAAACACTCTGAGATTTGATCTTCGTTGATGTGTGTGTGTGTGTGTGTGCACACACGTGTATACATCTGCCTATCTCTTGTCACCATTCTAGCTAGCTGTACCGAATTGTGCTGAGGTGCTTTGGTGGCAAAACAGGATTTGTTAAACTGGGATTATTTCAGAGCAGCACCAGTTTGAGATGCTGAACAGAGGATGGTCATCCCATGGCAGGTCACTGCTCTGTTTCCATAGCTCTTCGCTCTTGTCTCAGTATGCCCTGGGAGAGCTCAGACCAAACCTTGAGGAGCTGCAACAATTTTGGGACCTTTATTCCCTATAATACCTGGTTCATATATACAGCTTGAATGAGAGTTGCATATTCATTCCATTCCTGCATCACTACGTGAGCTTTCTGAGGCAAAGAAAAAGGAACAGGAGAACTCAAAAGGATTTTGAGTGTTTTCCTCCTCATCGAGTATGGAAGTCTGCTTGAGGAATCTCAGATCAAGCTGTGTCATATACCAGTTTCCCTTCAGCTTTTGGAAACTTAAATGCCTCTCTTGTGCTTGCTTTTATGTTTTTACGGAGGGGTGAATTCTAAACATTAGTTGTGCTGTTGTGTTTAGTGCTGTGTCTCTCAGAGCAGCTTCTCACTACACTTCTAATGAGAGAGAAACACTGCTTTGTGCTAAGAACAGGTGTAGCAAAAGCCATTGCAGAGCTCCTGAGAAAGCAGTTTCATTAAAGCRTTTGCTGATTTCAAAGCTGTGACCTGTCCTAAATCCCTTAAAGCTGAACCAGCTAATGAGATAGTTCAAATCTTCAGGTTCATCCCCACTGTGTCATTCTTTTCCAATACTGTGGCGGAGTTCTGTGTGCAAGTTTCTGATTTTTGTGTCATTATTAGTTCTTTGCATTATGCAATGTGTTCCTTTGAGGATGGCTTTTACCAACACAGCATCTTTTTCTCTTTGGCTTTTATTTGCAATACAAGAGAGGCTGTGACTGCAGCAAACAAAAATGCGTGTGCCCTTATTTGTATGACGGGGTGCTCAAATCCCGTGTCCAAGTTTCAGCTATGTTCCCTCTTTCAAAAGAACAGCCACCACCCCTCCCCAAGGTTATAAAGCAAAATAGAGAAATACAATGCATAGCTCCTACACAGATCATTACAAGTATTTTGACTCAGAAAAAAGGTCACTATAAAGAAGAAAACAACTCCAAAACCTTTCAATCTTATATTTCAAGACATCTAAAGCTAGAAGTGATATTCTCCCWCAAGCTAATTAACCTTGGTTTTGCTGCCTATATTGAAACATCTGCTTCAAAATAAGAGCTACTCACCAATGCCTTGGAAAAGCTGGGTAGGTGAGGCAGATGAATATCTGTGTGTTTCCAAGAAGTAGTTCTCTGGTACATGGAATTTGCAGTTATCTTCAAGAAGTGAAATATTAATTTCCCCACTGAATTAATTCCTGGTGGTTCCAGTTTGGAATGAGGAGGCTATTACTTGAGGAAGAGTACTTTTTCTTCCTGTACGAAGAGACAGGAATTCTTGGAGAAGAACGGTCCTGTCTGTTACCCCAGCCATGCAAAGTTCCTTCTCTCTCTCTGCCTAGCATGGTGATTGAAGGAGCTAGAAATAGGTGACCATTTCTCAAGCGCTGGTGGGATCAGAGGTGACTGAAGGGCTGTGTCTGCACCCGTGGCAGTACCTGCAATACAGAGCAAGGGCCATTGTGGTTGTGGAGTCTTGTTCAAGGAACTCTGGGTGCAGGGCTGGGCAGTTTGCCAGCATGAACTGAGTGCTCTTCTAGTTTTCTCTTTTACGGCTCGGCTTGGCTTTCTGTTGCATCCAGYTTGGAAAGGGGATTCCTTCTTCTGTTTTATTCTCAGAATAGTCCCARTGAATGTTTTCAGCTCCTCTTTTCCCAAGCTACATAACTGTAGACTCTTACTTTAGTTAATTCTTTGCAGGTAACTTACTTGAACTGAGCATTTTAGTCTCCTTAATCTTAGTAACTATCACTAGGAGGAAGCCTGTCAGGTTGGGGTAGAAGGTTGTCCTAAGTTCAGTAAAACCATGGTATTTGTTCACTTTCAGCATGACCACTGAGAAAAATATCCATGACTTAAACCAAATTTGTGCAGAAACTCCTTGTAGTGAGTTAGCTGACTGTATCACCACTGTACAAAGATTTAAGAGTTCTTTATTACTGATTCTGGATATTTTTGCTTTTAGACTAAGTAGGTTTGTGAATTGACTAGTGTTCTTGCCAATAGGTTTTCTCAGTTGAAGAGTCTGAACTTGTCTCATAATAGACTGGGAGAGTTTCCTGTATCACTGTGTGAGATCTCTACTCTGACAGAACTTAATATTTCCTGTAATGGACTTCGTTACTTACCAAGTCAGATTGGCAAACTGTTGAAGTGAGTATGTTCTTTTCATCTGTGATCATAAACATCCTTGATGTCTCAGCTGAGCACTGCTGATGTGCAGTTTCTGAAAGTGAGAGTTCTAGGGCAGCCTGTATTGTCCATGAAGGCTGAATGATTAATTTGACTCCAGAAGGTCAAGAACTGAGATGTGCAATCTCTTAATCACTGCTATTAAAATGTTACAGCTACTGGTGTAGAAAAGATGAGGAGACTTCATGCAGGTGAAGCACTGAAGGCAGCTGTGTTGTTTCTCACATAAGACTGTGTGCATTTTTCTGTGGCTGCAGAGTTACATGACTTTCTAGTTTATTATTTGTATTTAATATTTTCAGTACTGATGCAATTTGTGTTGAAATTTTAATTTATTACAGAAAACTTTTCTGTATTAACAATACAGAATATGGTAATATTACAGAAAACTTTTCTGTGGTAACTTCTCACAGGGGTCTAGTGATTTTAGTCAGCACTGGTATGTTTGATAGTGTTCTATAGAATTGGCTGCTTTTTGTGTTAGAGGATTTTAACATAAAAATACTTGGGCAATCCCCACTGAAAATTTTGTCTTAAAGGGTTTGCTGGAATAAAAGCATTGTGCATTTTCCCCAGTAACTGCCCCATATGCATAAGAGCTTAAGCTTAGGTAAATTTAACTGCAAGTCTATTACTACATTTGTGCAGATAAATACCTATATTGAACTGTTGGTTTATTGCGGCCTGCTTTTCCTCCAGCTTGTGTCTTTAAAAAAGGAATGTCTGCAGCCACACTGGAATGTGAGCAAGTAATTTCCAGAGTGATCTTTTGGCCGTGTAAGCTGTATGTAGGCTTACACTTTCTAGAGGTTTACAGCTTAATTATAGGTCCCAATATCTTGATGACTCCTTGAGCCCTTATTTATAACTTCTCGTGGCCTCCGATTTTATTTCTTCTACSACTAAACACAGAGAGGTCTCTGTTGGAACATAATCATATCAAGGGAATTATGTATTTGGAATCTGAGTCTCAAAAGTCATRCAACCTTTGAAACAATGCATCTTAAAACAGAAAGCGACCTTATTCTTTTCTGAGGGCTGGAATGGACAGCTAGAGCGTCAAAATCTTCTACCAGTGCATTAGAGTGGTAGGAGGTGTGATTAATTTGTAGAAAACTAAGTAATTAAGTAAATACCTTTCATCAACATAAGTACTGGCTTGTGTTTTGCTTGTGTTAGCTCACAGTGTTTGGCACAACTGGAAGTTTAACTCCAGAATAAGTTAAAAACTATCTGCTATTGCATATATGCAGTTCCAAGCCTATTACATGCATGATAAAAGTCTTCAATAACTTTATGCATATAAGAATAAAATCAGCTGTTTATGTACCTTTAAAAATAACCACATTGAGACCAGCTACCTATACGAGAAAATTCACTGAAAATACTAAATGTGATGTTCACTACTCTTTGCAGAATTATTTTCTTTCTCTTTTTCATTGTTGCAGTCTCCAGACCTTCTGGCTTGATGGCAATTTCCTCACATCCTTGCCAGAAGAGATGGGAAACCTGCAGCAGCTCAGCTGTCTTGGGCTTTCTTTTAATAACTTCTGTGAACTGCCAGCAATTTGTGAGAAACTTGTCACCTTAGACAAACTAGCCCTGGCAGGGAATTTGCTAGAGACCCTGGACCTGACAGTGCTGAACCGTATGAGTCACATCAAAAGTGTGGACCTGAGGTAAGGGGTGAAACTTGCAGTTGTCTGTAAAACAGATTGCTACTTTCCATTTACAGCAGAGGAGCTGCAGAACTTCTAGTATGTTTTGCAATAACCGAGGTTCATTTTTTTCACTTAATGATTCTTTTATGGAGTTCTGTTTCAGAGGGTGTGCAGAATCCACTTGGAAAAGTGAGGTTAACGGAGCAGTCAGTGCCTGATGCTGAATGTGACACAGCCCTCTAGTTTCCTCTTGTGATATGCTGTTACCTTGAGCTTTGGTAGCTCTTTCATCTCTCCTTCCCTTTTTTGCCTCCCTGTCCTAGAGATGTGATCATAATTGTCCAGGCTGTCAACTGCAGATCTCTCCAAAAGAGACAAAGAGCTTTTTGTGTGTGGCAAGGCAGTCTAGTGTCAGTTCTCTGCATTAGCTTCCTGTGTCTGTGCAGAGTAGCTGCCCCTTGACCTGGCTTCTGTTTTCTAGACTGGATCTTTTTTCAGAATCTCTTAAGAATGTGGGAATCATTAAAATGGTTACATATAGCAGTGTAGAGAAAGGAAATGTTTTTTGTTTATATTCACTGCCTGAAATTCACCATTGTTCATTACACATTTCATCCACTGTGCTCACCTTTGGCGTTAGTCTTCACCAAAATTCTTCCTTTCCTCTTCTTTTTTCTCTATTCTTACTGATGTCCAGTGTTCAGTGTTTTGTTTTCTGACTTTTTAACTCATTTCTGAGTGTTTAGGCTGAACAACCTGAAGAGAGCAGCAGCTGACGCTGTGCAGGGGAACAAATCTGTGGCTTTCATGGATTTACGAGACAATCAGATGACAGATCTGGATCTGAGCTCCTTGGTCAGCCTGGAGCAGCTGCACTGTGAGCGGAATAAACTGAGAGAGCTGACACTGAGTGGCTTCTCCCTTCGGGCCCTGTATGCCAACAGCAACTGTATGTCTGTCTTCTTCACCTGCCTTTTTCTTTTAAGCCCTGGGAGTAAAGGAAAACAGCTTTTTGCTTTCTCTCATGCATTTATAAGATAATTATGCTGATGTTATTGTGGTGAAATGATATATGATGGGTCCTGCGAGGTTAGCTCCTAGAGTTTTCATATGCGTTTGTGTACACAGGCTGTGTAATGGGGGAGGTTGTGGTTATGTCCAAAGAATTCATCTTCCAGTGAGATCTGTTTGGGAGCCCACAAAGAAAAGTACGGTTCTCCCTTGTTCTGGTGCTCCACGAGACAGATGGAGAAATGGGATCGTGAGACACTGTAGTGCCCTATGGCAGATGCATGAAGTGGGAACTGTGTGGTGGGAAGGATCAGTAGGGACCTTGAGTATCATAAAGAAAGATTGTGAGTCTCATTTGATAGCTAAGCTGCTTCTCTGTGCTATTTTCTCTCTGAAGCTCTGCAATCATACTTACTTGCTTTACTTCGTCAGGTCTGACAGCTGTCAATATTTATCCGGTTCCTGGTCTACTGACATGTCTGGAACTCTCTCAGTAAGTGATCATGTACAACAGAATCTAAAGCAAGTATCTGGACACCTTTTYTGTTTTCTGCAGAATTTTCTAGAGGTTTTAGGGTTTTAAAACAGTTGAGAGCGATGAAACACAACAGAACTTCAAAGCCCAGCACTAAACAATGATAAGAAGTGTCCCAGACCAGAAGCCCTTCTGAACCTGTATGACTTCTTCAGGTGACTTCACTGTCCTTCATCCGCAGGCTGTGATCAAAAAAAAAAAAGCCAAGCAGGGACCACTGAACTTGTGGCAGCTTACTGAACCGAATGGAGAGGGATCTGTGGAGCAAACATTTAGAGTAGATGCCAGTGATCTCTGCTATTGGTTTCATTGCCTTTGGAGCAGCCCTTACAGTAAGACCTGTAAGACAGGATGCCCTCCCAAGTCATGGACCAGCTCGGTTTGCATTACACAGCTAGCTGTGAGATAAATTCTATATGACTAACTCGGGTGCAGTTCATTTTTTGCCTGTTGTTTTTGGTTTGGCTGTCACTAACATCATGCAGTGTTCAAAGAGGGTCTGTTCCCTATGGAGTGCTGGTGTCTAGCTTCTCCCTCTTGCTTTTCTCAGCAATCAACTACAGTGCGTCCCAGACTGGGCCTGTGAAGCAAAAAAACTGGAAGTTTTGGATGTGAGCTACAACCTCCTTTTGGAGCTTCCGTCAAGGTCAGCAAAGCTTTGTAAACAGAGGTGGGCTTTCATCTGCAATGGGCTGGGAACAGGGAAGCGATTCCAGTTGCTTTACTCCTTGTTGTGCAGAGATATAATCCACTGTTTTCTCGATGCAGCACCAAAAATGCTGTGTATTCAGATGYTGGAAAGACCAATTTCTAGGTCAGCCTTTTGAACGTTAGGGGCTGCGTAATTCCCTCCTGTGCTTTTGGCTGCTACTGCACCTGTTTGCACCTGACACAGAACATACTTCTATGATTTATATGTGTTACAATTCTTTCTGTGAACACAGGTCATAGGTGAGACACTAATACATTTTGCATTGTCCCACAGAAATTTCATTTGTTGCCTTTGATAAAGAATTATCACAAAAGGACTATACAGCTGATCCCAAATATAGCTTTCACAGTACACCATCAGACAGCTCCTCCCCATTTCCCTTTCAGTTTCTACAGAAAAGCAGTAAATGAGAGCCAAGAACTAATACAATTTTGTAGTTATTTCTAATGACTTCTTGAAGGTACCAGGAACATCCTGGGAAGAAGCAAAACACAAATATTCTCAGCCTATCAAGGGTTTTTGGTGGAGGTGTGAKCGTGATGAATGACACGCTGTCTAGGGTGAGCTGTGTTAAAATAGAATGGGGAAGTGATTGACAGGGAAGAAATGCAGAATACAGGTTGGAGAAGTTGAAGCAAGAGGCATAGGAAATGATCAGCAGTGACACTCTAGTCATTGTCACATAAAAACAATATACATCAAAAGCAAGAAAAGGATATAACAAGGATGAGGTAATGAGAACTTAGAATTTTAGCAATGCCAATGGATTAAAGGGACCAAATTTTAACTATATTGTGCAAAGAATAATTTACTGCTTCAGAAATAATACAGGAGTGCTAAGCAGCTAGTTAAAGCTCTGAATTTAGATTGGCACTTCTTTCTACCCGCAAATGACAGCAGGCATTTAAGGCCCTCCTTTGTGACTTCTTTCTCTGGCTGCCTTGGAGAATGCTGGGCACATGCACACCGACAGACCCAYGATACCAATCAGCAGCAGAGTAGAGGGAAATGTAGATACGCTTCCAAGCGTTCAGAGAGACCGAGTCGTCTTACCCTGTGTGTTGTTCTGCCTTGTCATTCTTTATGTTTYCTGGATCAGTGTATTTTAATATTTCCCTGCTGTACAGTCAGATTTAGTGGATTAAATACTACCTTTCTCACTCCGTGGATTTCAAGAGGAGCAAAACAAGTCAAAATAGAAAACCCTGTGTCTTTCTAGGATCCTCAGAAGCTTGAGTCTTCGGAAGTTGATGGTGGGACACAATCACCTGGAGAGCCTTCCACCTCTTCTAGAACACATTCCACTGGAGGTGCTGGACCTTCAACACAATCTGTTGACYAAACTCCCAGAGATGCTCTTTGTCAAAGCTCTCAAGTGAGTGTCAGTAGCAAACATCTTTTGTCTTCATTGTCCTTTGGAATCGTAAGAGCCGAAAGTAGCACCAGTGTGACTGGGCTTGCAAGGTGCCGTTTACATAAGAGGTAACAAGGTGTGCACTTCATGAGGAGGTAKTAATTCATGTGCCATAAGGGAAGCYATCAAGCTGTTTTGAAAGAATAGTCAATGTTACTATGTAATTACAGGARAACAGGCTGCCTGAAGGGCYTTGTCTTTAAAAATAGTMATAAATTCAGGTGGAAAAGAAAGAAGCCAGAAGGATATTCAGGTCATTGGAGAACAACAAGAGAGAACAATCCTTTATAACTCTCTATTCAGGCAGGAGTCAGCCCTTCTTTTGAGGAGTCTAAGTAAAGTTTTGTGTTTTCTGCCTCTGCCAGTTAACCACAGGCTTTTCAGTACTCACTGTTTACTGGAAAATGCTGTGTGCTTCCACAGTACATATAGCTAATAAGTCATTAGCAGACTTATAAATCTTAATGTGAGTAGGTATGTTACAGTATTGTTTAGCCTTCTGTCTAATGCTGCTGTCCACACTGGCATTTGTGTAGCTCCTTTTCCTGCTGTTAATGGAGTGSTTTGGATGATGTGAAGTCTGATTTTTGCACTTGCTGTGGTTAGCCTCAGGTACCTGAATGCATCTGCAAACAGCCTGGAGTCCTTGCCCTCCGCATGTACTGGGGAGGAGAGTCTGAGCATGCTGCAGCTGCTATACTTGACCAGTAACAACCTCACAGATCAATGCATCCCTGTCTTGGTGGGACACCCAAACCTACGAATCCTGCATCTGGCAAACAACAATCTGCAGACTTTCCCTGCGAGGTAAATCAGTAAGGCTTCTGGGCAGGACAGTTCTCCCCAGGAGGAAGCTGCCACCTCCCCATGATTGTATGTGAATCAAAGTTAGAGCGAGATGCATTCCATGTAGCTTGATAACAAAAACCTGGCATTTGTACACACAAAGTGAGGAGAAGCCTTTTAAGGGGGATTGGCACAGGGTACTGTTAGCTGGTATACTGGTTGGCATAGGGATTCCTATGCTCCTAGTTGTGGTGCCATCCAGAAGGACCAAAGGATGTAACTAGTTGTGTTGGTTGTGTGTGGGGATGGGGTGATATTTCTTTGCAACCTCAACACTAGTGGGGAAGGGTCTGTCGGCTGTACAAATCCAAGCCAGGCTTGGGGACCCTGCACTCCTACTAGAGCATCTCTTAGAACTTTTGGTCTCCTATCTAAATCAGAAAAGTAGCTCATAAAGCACAGTATCTATGGATACCTCATCTGCAGCTTTAGGAAGTGACAAGTTCATGTCTGTAAGACACCGTATTTTTTTGTTTTCCTTTCAGCAAACTTAGTAAACTGGAGCACTTGGAGGAACTGAATCTGAGTGGCAACAAACTGAAAACAATTCCTACAACGRTTACAAACTGCAAGCTACTTCATACACTTATTGCACACTCTAATGAAATCAGCATTTTTCCAGAGATCCTGCATTTGCCCCGTATTCAGGTATTTGCATGGAGAAGGTAAAGACATATCTGGGGAAACTTKGGGTTATAGAATGAGGGGTAACTGCTAGGAGAGAACTGGAGGTCCCAGCAAGGCCAAGTGCAAGGGTCAGAGCTGCCATTGGTATCAATCCAGGCTGGGGTTGAATGGTAAAGAGCAGCCCTGCTGAGCAGGACTCGGGGCGTGCTGCTGGATGAGAGGCTGAACACGGCCCAGCCACGTGCGCTGGCAGCCAGAAACCTCCGTGTGCTGGGCTCGCTGCAGCGGCGTGGACAGCAGCCCAAAGTGCCCTGCTCAGGTGAGACTCCACCTGCAGGGCTGTATCCAGCCTTTGGGCCCTCAGCACAAGGACTTAGACCTGTTGAGAGTAGGTCCAGAGGAGATGATCAGAGGGTTGGAGCACCTCTGCTGTGGAGATGGGCTGAGTGACTTGGGGTTGTTCAGCTTGGGGAAGAAAAGGGTCTGGAGTGACCTTATTGCAGCCTTCCAKTAACTGAAGTGGCTAAAAGAGAGCTTGAGAAGGACTTTGGACAAAGGCATTGAGTGACAGGGCAAAGAAGAATGGCTTTAAAGTGGAGGAGAGTAGGTCTAGGTTGGATATTAGGAGGAAACTTTTCCCTGTGAGTATGGTGAGGCGCTGGCACCGGTTACCCAGAGAAGCTGTGGCTGCCCCATCCCTGTAAATTTCAAGACCAGGTTAGACAGATCTTGGAGCAACCTTGTGTAGTGGAAGGTGTCCCTGCCCACGGCAGAGATACTGAACAAAATGGGCTCTAAGGTCCCTTCCAAAACAAACCATCCTGTGATTCTATGACTTTGCTTGATGAGCCCAAGAAGAGGCCACAGATTATGCATTCTGTATCTCTCACCTTTGTGAATTGATTGAAGATGGTCTCTCATTCACATCTACCCCTTATCTCTGACATTTCTGGTTTCTTGCATTTGAGACACTGGGGGTAGTGTTACATAGCTAGGCCGGTTTGAATATAGAGGCCTTTTTTTTTGTCTTTGGTGTGACCTAATCTTTTAGTATTGGAGTCCTGGCTATTGCAGGTTGCTTCTAAATCATTCTTCTGACAAATCAGATCCATTTTCATGACCTGTGTGTGGGATACAGTCAGTAGTGGAGTTGTATGATGTTTGTAAGGAGCACTGGAGTAACTGATGACATGACACAACAAAAGAGTATTTTCTTTGTCATGTTGTTTGTTGCTACTGCAGTTTGTGGATTTGAGCTGCAATGAGTTAACTGAAATCCTAATCCCTGAGGCACTGCCCAGTGCCTTGCAAGAGCTGGATCTGAGTGGAAACACAAACCTGGTGCTAGAACACAAGACACTGGATATCTTCAGGTGAGCCACTGACACATCAACCCAGTAGTGACCTACCTGCACAGGGAAGGGTAACTCTTGCTAGGAGAGGAAATGGGATAGTGAAGTATGTATCACAGCACTGCATAGTGCTGTAATGTTCCCTGCCTGAGGCAGCTGAGACTTCCTGTCTTTAGGAAGGGAAAAGTCTGGATCCAAAACACCAGAGCAAGCAACTTTTCAGGTGGTATGAAGGTTTTCACAGGTGTCTCYGGCATAAGCAGCCAGACATCTTCAGAAGAGCTGGACCTTAAACTCCTCTCTTTGATGCAGTTCTTTCCACAGACTGCTGTCTAAAACTCTAGACTGCACAAGGTCCTATGTCCTGTTCAGAGCAGGTTCTAGAAGAGCATGACTTCTGTTCTCTCTGTAGTCACATTACCACACTGAAGATTGATGCTAAGCCCTCCCTCACGGCAGACTCGGCACTCACTTCTACCTTCTGGAGTCACGGAGTAGCTGAGATGGCAGGCCAAAGAAATAAGTGAGTACTGTTCTCTGCTGAACACTGACACTTGTCTTAGGTTTCTGGGCAGAGTGTACTGCTGAGTGCCCAAGAGCTCATCCATCCCTTTGTCTCTCTGGATCTCTTACTAAGTCTTTGTAACTGAAATCTCCACATTATCTTTTCCTGCAATTTTCACACTTATCCTGGGACACTTGAACTGTTTCCCCATCCTGCAAAGATGCTTTTTCTCTTGCTAGCTGTTGCCCTCTCCTGCATGTGGTCATGGAGGGTTTGGGAGTTCCAAAAATAAAATGCAGCTGTACATCTCCCAGGCTAGTGAATGTAGGCACAGTAGCTTTTCTGCCTTGTGAGAATGACACTCACAGCAAGGTGCCTGATGGCTGTGGGTTTGGAGACAAGATAATATTTTGAGACATAATAACTTCACTTGTATGCTTTTCTAACAGGCTGTGTTTGTCATCCCTCGCACTGGGGAGCTTTGCRGAGGGGCTGGATGCCGTCTATGGCATGTTTGATGGTGACAAGAATGAAGAACTGCCACGTTTGCTGCAGTGCACCATGGCCGATGTGCTCCTGGAGGAGGTACAGCAGTCAGACACCATGTTCATGTCCAACACCTTCTTGGTCTCCCACAGGTAGGAGAGTGAGCACGCTGGTCCTGGTGGGACCTGCATAGGTGTATCAATGTGTTRGGCGGGGTGAGGCAGCCCTCCAGAATGCCTGTCAGTAGAGTCTGGAGCCTCCTGCACCTTTTCCTCCAACAGGAAGCTGGGCATGGTTGGGCAGAAGCTGGGTTCCTCTGCTGTCCTTTGCTATATTCATACTGAGGTGGCTGATCCAGGCAGCAACTTTTCTCTGACGGTGGCCAATGTGGGGACGTGCCAAGCCGTTCTGTGCCGAAGTGGAAAAGCACTGCCTCTATCCAAAGTCTTCAGCCTTGAACAATGTTCAGAAGAAGCCAGGAGAGTCAAGGAGCAAAAAGCCATTATAACAGAGGTTGGTTTGGACCCTTCMCTCTTCAGTTTCCACCCTCATGTAAAAGCTTAGTACAAATACATGAGCTCTGTGGTCTGCACGACGTTACAGGGGAGAGGGTGACATGAAAGTTCTGAATGACTTGTCTAGTGCTACCTGCTCTGCTTCTTTTGCTGAATTAGGTGTTCAAAATTGCATGTTCCTAAAACACTTACTGTGGCCTAAGAACTATGGGTACAGGATGACATGTTGTATGCAAAAGTATTAAAATTATTTCTAGAGAACTCTGTGAAGGTTAACTTTCTAAACACTTGGAAATAATAGGGAAGTTCCAAAGAATGGGAAAAATACATCTGTAAAGATGTTGGGAAATCGGTGCCAGTAACTTTAGTTTTATGCTCAGTGGGTGTTTTTAAAAAGTGTCAAATTGCTAGATAAAATTCTTTCTCATAGGCCTAATCTTGTCACTGTGTTGTAGCTCCTCAAGGTGCTGTAACACTGTGCCATAGCACTCTGACTGAAAATAAATGGGATTAATGTAGCACATTGAATAGTTTTAAGAATTGTCTCAATGGATTCTGAAAAAGAAAAGTGAAATTACTGTGTAAGGAGACTTCCCCGTGTGTCTCATCTGCTGGTTTTAATACCTGAAGGCAGCAGCAGCAGCAGTGTTAACAGCCAGAGGATAGAGAAGTTAAGAACTTAACATGAAGAAATTAAATTCAAAACACTGACTTGGATAAAGGATTGAGGATCGTGGGTACTTCCCTATATGGGAGACCACTGTCAGATAGGCCAGGCGACCATGTGGCAGAAAGGGGTTAATACATCCAAGTTACAGAAACAGTTTGAGATACCTACTTGTTCTTTTCTTCTTCAAGATGTAGCGTTCACACTTCAGAATGCAGTTATATGTTAATAAGGAGGGAAATAGTTCAGATAATACACCTAAATAGTTTAATGTCTGGGTAATCTGTCTTGCACTGAGAAAGTCAAAAGTCACTATCTCACTTGTTCTGAAAAAATACGTTTCACATAAGACTCATCAGTGAGACAGTGAGACTCTCGGATCAGTATACTGCACATTCCAGAATAGTCTGCTACTGTTCTTCAGAGTGCATCAGATAGCAAGTGTGCTATCACCAGCACGAGTGATGGTGGTTATTGCATGTGGTGATCAGGTATAGTGAATGTCTGTGCTGTAGTACATGCACCTGGATCCCTTTCTCCAACACTGCAGTGCATAACTGGCATTCCTTAAGGCTCCAAACCAGCATRTGAGAAGGGGAAAGGTTGCTTTCTAAATGATCTAATAGCGCATCCAGTGCTACTGCCTTGTTTCTCTTGTCTGCAGGACAATAAAGTCAATGGAGTGACTTGCTGTACTCGGATGCTGGGCTGCACATACCTGCATCCTTGGATCCTGCCCAAACCACATGTCAGCTCCATTCCACTGACTGTACAAGATGAGCTGCTGCTTCTGGGGAACAAAGCTCTCTGGGAGCACCTTTCTCACGCAGAGGCTGTCTCAGCTGTGCGGCACCTACACGACCCTCTAGCTGCTGCAAAGAAACTCTGCACTTTAGCCCAAAGCTATGGTTGCCAAGACAATGTTGGTGCAATAGTGGTATGTCTGAACATCGGTGAGGACAACTGCACTTGTGAGATGCACGGCCTCACTCTGCCAGGCCCTGGGGGATTTAGTTCTACTACCACCAAGCCAGCAACACCTTCATGTAGCAGTGGAATTGCTTCAGAGTTCAGCAGTGAACTGTCTGCTTCTGAGGTTAGCAGTGAGGTRGGCTCCACTGCCTCAGATGAACATAGTGCTGCTGGTCTTGATGGCACTTTGCTCTCACGACAAGAACGACGTTGCAGCCTGCATCCTGTGCTACCCTCAAACATCTTTCAGCGCCAACCTTCCAGTGCCACCTTCTCTAGCAACCAGTCTGACAATGGTCTAGATAGTGATGATGAGCAGCCTGTGGAAGGTGTGATGACAAATGGCAGTAAAGTGGAGGTAGAGGTGGATATCCACTGCTGTAAAGTAAAGGGCCTGGAGTTAGAACATCTTGCTGCAGAGTGCAGCTCTTCTGCTCCAGGGCCTGAGGATGACTCTGGGCTTGTACTTATCATTAGGAGACAGAACAGTGTAAACAGCAACACTGTGCAGAGAGGGGTGAAGGAAAAGTGTGAACTGCAAAAATCTCTTTCTACATGTTGTCTTTATGGAAAGAAGCTTTCCAATGGCTCCATAGTGCCCTTGGAGGAGAGTCTCAACCTCATCGAAGTAGCAACTGAGGCACCCAAGAAGAAGACAGGCTATTTTGCTGCTCCATCCCAAATGGAGCCAGAAGATCAATTTGTGGTGCCACCTGATCTGGAAGAGGAAGTGAAGGAACAAATGAAGCAGCACCAGGAGGATGGAGCAGATCAGGAGCTAAAAGAGGAACATGCAGCACCCCTGCCAGAGGAGTTTGACACAGCTTTGTAACCCTATGAGTATCACTCCCACATTGTCTGTCCCARGAAGCTCTGTTTCATAAGGGCTGTCGTGCCCTCCAAGGGAGCTGAGATCTGCAAGGAGTACAGGCACCTGCTGCCTTTTTAAAGGAGTCAAGGAAGAATCAGGAAGGCTGAGGTCTGGGCTCTCCACTTACCACTGTAGAGTCTGAGTTGTTCTCAGAGCACTCAGATCAGCAGCTGGGCTCTGTGTTAGGGACTGCCTGTAACTCCTTGAACCCTGAGGTTCTGCCAGCTCTGCAGGAAAGGGGCTGGTATGTGTATGTGTGGGGCKAAGAGGCTGCTGAGGGAGAAATGCTCAGTGCTTAGAGTCTTGTGAATATTCCTGATGCAGTGTTCTGTCCTCGCCCCCAGCACCTGAYTTTGTTATTCCTTGAAAGAATATAGCCAGTTGCAATAACGCTGACCTAAGAATGGTTTCCTACATTAATTGCAAGCACTTTTATTGATTGCACTTAAGCTGGTCTTTTCCCTTTCAGCCCCGCACTTTATTTTTTAGGGTTAGGGTGGAAAGCAGGTATGCAGTGGACTTCTCCCAGTGAATGTTTTTAGGGCAGTGGAGGACTCAAGGTACCAGTGTTCTGATGAGCACTGGTGCAGGGGAAGAGCGAGGGTTATGGTGGGATCATTCTGTGTAGGATGAGAAGATACATAGCTGAGTGATAAGCAGGTGCCAACCAATGCATTTTGTATAGAACATAGGAAAGGTCAGCTCAGGACTGGTTAAGATAATGTGTAGAGCTAGTGCTTCTAGCTGCAGAGCAGACCCAGCTGAGTAGCAATTCAGCCACCTCCTTCAGAGGAACCAAGCTGTGAACAGCGGTGTGCTGTGCTAAGGCTGGCAGAAGCATCCAGTGCTGTGTTCCATCAATCTAAACCTCTGCATTGTCAGCTACAGCGTCTTTGCTTGCCTCTGAAAACAGAAATCATATCCCAAATCCACAGCAACCAGCATTTCATGGTATGTGTCCAATTTGGCCACAAACAAGGTGAAAGTGTACTTGTTCCTGCCTAGCTTTCATCACAAAAGCAAAAATGGAACTTTTCATCTTATTAACATCTTTATCAGCACTGAAAAATATGTTTAAAACAGTCCCAATAATGATTAACTGGCCAGTCTGCACTCAAGATGCCTTGTGTTTCCATTAGGATTTTTGATGCAGGGTGTAAGTTGGCTGCCTGTGTCATCTTGTGTAAKGGCTGTGGAGACCACTGCCTCTGCAGCATGCAGATTTGTCTTCCTTTTGGACAGAGCTAGAGAGCAGCTGGCCCCATCATATCAGTCATTGCAGCAGTCCTGACTGTAATGTGGGCTTGTGCCTTTTTTTCTTCACTAATTGTATTTATGGAGAAAACTTAAAAATTTCTTCTGAGAGATCTGAGGGACTTGAGCTGTCTATTTTTGGATTAAATAYGGGCTTTGCTCAGAAGGAAATAGCGTGCAGACCACTTGTGAGATTCTGTCAATATAGATCTTTTGACAAAATCTAATGGAGTTTTACTGAGATTTCAGAGCACCTTGAATTTCTTCTCACTAGGAAAAAAATGTCTTTATCATGCATGAGGAGCAATGTTTTAGCATATACTTTGTGCTAGTTGCAGTGTAATCATGAAACAAGCCAACTTTTTCCAAAGTTTAAATTCTCACAGTTTTTGGTTGTTTAAACATCTGTTTCATTTGGAACTGGAAGATTGAAGCTAATTCTTACAATCACAGGAGCACCACCATTTGAATCCTTTAGGCAGAGAAACAACAGCAGAAAAGATTCAAATGCTAAATCCCAAAATTCTTTCATATTATCATCATCATGCAGGAAAGTTCATCCCAATGTATTTGACTGCAACTTTTGATTCTGTCACTGGTGATAATTTTACCAAATATCTGTGCCTAGTTCAGTTTCTGATATTTGAAAGGGCTGCAGAACAGCCTCAGTTCAGTATGGGACTGATGGCAGAAACCCTTCTTTCTGAGTATGACTCTGAGAAACCTTGCACTCCAGGTGGCACATATGAAGGCAAATCAGGTCTCTRTTTCTTGCACTGATATGGAAAGTCCAGTGTGTCCTTGCCAGTCTTGTGTCTTTGCCCGTCTGAACCAGCAGCATTGCGTGGAGAGTTGCCAYGAGGAGTTAGCAATGAATGGCTCTAGCGAGCTCCGTGTTGATGGACTGAGGGAAACACAGCTCGGCAATGGAGCATGCACATTTCTTCACTTCTCCTCTTAAAGATAGTGGCAGAATGGAACAGAGACTTTTTCTCCAGTGCTTTTTCTGGTTTTGAAGCAGAAAGGGAGTTTAAATACAGCCAGCTCTTATTTTCTGTAGGTATGAACTGTCATGGAAGGCATGGCTTGTTATTTTTCTTACACTCGAGGTAGAGCTCAGATCTCTCTGAAGCTGGTGTAACAAACTCCGGGCAGCACAAGCTGAATTGACTTTACCTGTTCCAAATAATCTTCCTCTATTTGACTAAGATAAGCATTGGTGTCCCCAGCAGCTTTGCATATCTTCCATGTGCTGCTTCTGAGGATTAAGCCTTTCCTTTTCCCTTTCAGCCACACATTACGATGCTTTTTCTCCAGTCATCCAAAATCTTTTTCATGCATTAAAAAAATGTGCCTGGGTATCACAAAAAGTGATACTTTTTTCTAGGGCAGTGTTGGATGGCAACAAAGACACTGGCATAGTATTTCATACAAATGTCTTGGATTTTCTAACTCAAGATTCCAACTGTTGAGACATGTTTCGAAGTCACTGTCATCCAAATAAATGGGGTTTTTTTCTGACTTTGGTCAGGCAGTGGTGTGGCTGGGTTATCTTCCTCTGTCTGGTGAGGACAGCTCATAGAATAGAATACTTCCCTCCACGACCTTTTGTTTTCCTGCCTCCCTCTGTGTCTTCCCTACCTTTCTTATTAAACCACCTTAGATTTCAAGCTCCCAAGGGGCACTGCTGTAGGTAGAACAGGTATGAAAGGGTGAATCTACTGGAGCACTCATAGCAAGGTATAGAAAGTGTCTTCCCAGTTCTCTTCCTGTTCTCAAGCCCCTTCCCTGATTTTTGTATGTGGAGTTTGCAGTGATACTGTGTGATCTTCACATAACTACATCAGTGAGAACTCATTCGAAGACTTGTTGTTAGAGAGGTTCTCAGTTTGAGGTCATTAGGCTGCCCATGCCTTCCATGCAGCCAYAGCCAATGAGGCTGAGAAGTTGGTTGGTCCATCTCTCCAGTAATACTGGCTCTGCTGATGAGCATGCTTGCTGAGAAGGGTACTCTGAAGGCACTACTCTGTCCTATCCTGTCCAGAAAGGCTTCTGCAAAAGGAAYCCAAAAAGGTTATGTTCAGTGATGGGTATTTGGGCCCAGGTGTTAAAGGTAAGAGATAGCCTCCAAATTGCCCTCAGAACAAGGAACAGGGCCCAATAGAGGCAGCATCACAGACCGTTCATACCAGACCAGAATTTTCAGTTAGATGGGATGTTAACATTCTCTTCCAAGAAGGAGCAGTATTTCCCTCTCTTGGCTGCTGTGAAGTCTGAAATCTTTCCYCTAGTACACAGGACCTTCAGCCACCTAAGGCTTTTGACCTGTGGGGTTTCTGCACTCCTTCCAGATGCTGATGGCTTTTGTGTCACTTGCCAAAGCCCTTCYTCAGGCAGCAGGATCACCTCTTTGGTCTTGTGCAATCGTTGTCTGCTGTTCTGTTGCTTTTTGAAGACTCAACTGTATTTTTCCTGTTTTCACATTTTAAAATGTTACRTTTTTTTAAACTTTACTCACATGACCTGGCGCATGTTAAATATTGCAGTGTATCTACTATTTAATAAATAATCTTTTTTCATGCTTTTTTTTTTTGRTTTTTAACAAGGATATTTTCTGTATCCCACTCTAGCATGCACCTCTTAATAATCCCTGATTTTGTTGTCTATGGGAGTAGATTGTCCAATGAATGCATCCTCAGCACTGTCGCTATGTTTGTAYTGCTTTGGAAAGGTAAATAAGGTAAGATTGTTGGAAAACCTTAGTCCATTCTTTATTCGGGTGTATAGAGCAGTTCAGGAAGGAAGAATATTTTTGCATAGGATTTTTCAGCTGACTTAGCAATAAAGATTTTTACTTTCATCTAACAGCTTATTCTGATTCTGTTACTGTGCTGTAAGAAATGTGTRCAATATCCCAATCAAAGGTAGCTGTGTCTAGCAGCAGCTATGAAGTGGCATTTCATTTTGAGGCATGAGTTGGTGATTCTAGTGCTGCTTTTCCCAGTTAGATTTCCTATACAAGTTTTTCTAAAAAAAAMCCCAAAAAATCAAGAGCAGCATCTCATTTCTCCAACTTGTATATTTAAAATGGATTTTGAAAACAATATACTTCTATAGTCAACCACCCCTTGATCTCATAAAGCTTTTGTCTGATCAGCCCAATTCAGGGCATTTTTTTAAGTGAAACTATTGTATACAAGTTATATAAAAGACCATTCCACACAAAAATGGGCTCTGTCCCGGAGTTTAAAAGGCATTGTGTCACAAGTTAGACTGAGTTTGTGAGCTTTTTTCAGAATATTTTCATGGCCTTACAAATGTCACATTCACACTAGTCTCTTAATTCCAAGAGAACTACAAGGAAGCAATATTTAGTTGCTACAACCATGGGCCTTGACCAGTTGTTTTTAAGAGATCTGTTCTYGGCGAAATCACATGCCTTTTGTATAGACAGTTTCTGCTACAGAGCTGTTCACTGACAGAAGCAGTAGTGGCAGTACTTGTAGCAAGACCTCACTGGAGAATGGGACACATGATAGCAGGATGGAAGGGCTGCCTGTGAAGCAGGAGACAAAACCCCTTGGATCAGCTTTGAGACACTATTTAATAATGCAAAATCAAGTTGTGAATGGCCTGATTCTACCATATTTACAGCTATGCTAGCTCTGCAGCATTAAGGCTGCACTGTCCAGAAGCAAGGAAAGCACACTGCTTCATCTCAGTAAGGGGACCGGCAAAAATCAAGACCACTACTGGAGTGGAGGAATCATCTCTAAGTTCTTATTGGTTTCTGTTTCTGTTCATGAGCTGTCCTGTACTCTCTGACAGCTAGGCCTGCACTGAGCAGGTACGCCATGGCAGCCCAAGGGGCCAACAGCAATCTCTGCCCCGTGCAGGCTGCACCAGAAGCCCTGATAGCCTTTGTTGTGATAGAGCTGCTCTCTTTCTTTGCACACTGATGAATTATAAACCCTCAGCAGAGAATGGAAGAAATAGTACAGAGCGGGTACTGTGCCAACTACAATTACTGTGTCCAGGGTGCATTCAATTAGCAGCCATGCTGGGAAATGCCATGGTACCCGTAGAACACCAACCAAAATGAGAACACAAGGGATGACCAGGAGACAGCCTCCCATGGCCGTCGCTGGTCTTGCAATGGGCAGCTTCAATAGGTAAAAACGCTGCTCAAGCTGCTGGGCTCGTTCCCCGTCCGCTCGGCTGAAGCCGCTGGAGGCCCCGCCGTAGTGGTGGCAGTAGATGCCCGCCAGGGCCGGTGTATCCTCCCGCCGAGCCACCGGACACGGAGCTGCACACYAGCATCGGGGCGGCGAGCAGCACCTCCACCATCCGGCAGCAGGCTCCAGGGAAGGCCCAAGTGAGTCTGCGGCCGTAGAGGAGCGCCCGGGAGGGAGCCGGGCCAGGCCGTGCGCTCCGTGCGCCAGAACCGGCAGCGGCGGCACCCGGGTGGCCCCGGCACGGCGCGGCTTCCTCGCGATCCCACCGCCTCTGCTGCGGGTAGGGCGCTAAGGAGAGAGAGATGATGGCAGGGCCGGCAGTGACCCGCCCGGGCCCCTCGCGTCCGCCTGCCCGCCCTGTTCAGTCCCGGCCCCGGCCCCGGCCCCGCGCCGCTGCCCGCCCCCTCCCATCATTGCCAGCTGCTCTCACCGGCCGCCTGTCCCGGCGCGTCTCCCAGAGCGGCACGGGGGCAGCCCCGCTCCTCCGTGGCCCCGGGGCGGCCCCGCTCCTCCGTGGCCCCGGGCGGCCCCGCTCCTCCGTGGCCCCGGGCGGCCCCGCTCCGCCGGCGCTGGGGAGGGAGGGCCGGGTCAGGCTGTCCCGGGGTAGTGCCGACGCGGTGAACTCTCGTCTCTCTCGTCCGCTCTTCTCGGGAGTGATGAAAGCGCCGGCCCTGCCAAGGCCCCTGGCCCGACTGAAGGTGCTCAGCTCCTCGTCGCAGGTGCGCGCTCCTTTACAGATGCWGAAAGGAATGTGTAAGCTGTTGGCGTGTGTGCCCGCTGCCCCTCGCTTCCACCGACACCGGCCCCGGACGCCCCGAGGTTTCCCACCTGCCACAGAATATGCTTGTTGGAARGCATCAGAAACTGACTGAATTTAACCAATTAAATTTTCACAATTTTATAAGTTCTACTTTATCCTGTACTGTGATTTTTGCTGAAAGTGTTCTTCATTTGGCTTTTCTGCTACCTCGTGCCTCTCTAAACTTCAGTCGTGCCTCTCTGTTCCCTTATGAAAACCCAGTGCGAGCCTCTCTGGGCCTGCTCTAACTCCCCTAAACCCACCCTGTGATGCAGTGACTGCACCTCCACGCAGCACTTAAGATGCAAGTTCACCAGCRATTTACATCACAGGAAAACAACTGTCTGTGTCTTGTCCTGGCAATGCACAGCATTTTGTTGCTTCTCCAGCTTCCCCATCACAGAGCTCATGTCTCCATGTATGGTCACTTAACACCTTGGGATCTCTCCTGCAGTGCAACTGTCAGGTTCCAGTTCAGCAGTTGGCAGACCACGTTCTGGTAATTCTCTCTAGATACATTACCTTACATTTAGCCATACAGAACCAAATAGACCTTTTTTGTGTCGATTTGGTGGAGATCACTTCAGACATTATGATGTGACCTTTATATTGACAATAACGTCCTGCTGCTAGTCTGTCCTCCCAGCCCAGTAGGCCCCTTAGCACAGCAGCCACCACCTGCCAGCAGAGGAGGTGATGAATTACTCCTGCGGTTATTGGTGGTGTCTGGAGTGAATGCAAGTGTCTGGGATCTCACCCCTGCATAAGTGTCAGCACTTCTCAAGGCTGGTAAGGACAGAGCTGATTCAGGAAAGGGAAAAAAGTAAACAGCAGGACAATTCAGAAATGCAGAGGAAATACAGAAAACTCCACATTCAGAGGAAATGCTTTTATTCAAGAATTTGACCAAACACTGCCTGTGAAATCTCTTTGCTTTTACAGCGAAAGAAATTGTGAAGACATACTTACTTTGCATTAAGGAAAGCATGTGTTTTTGGGGGAACAGTTACACTGTAACATCTCAGACACAGTACTTGAATATGTGTCCTGMGAGGTCACAATTTGTCTTTAAGATGCAGAGATAAATTTCCTCCATCTGTAAGACTGGTGGCAACAGTAAGACTGTTTCACCTTTCTGTCCTTGCAGGAACAACAGCAATAACCCTAAAGACTTATATGTGAAAAGCCTATGAAGTGCACCTCAGCACTGTGGGAAAACACTCTCCTCAACATTTCACCTGATCCCACAAAGGACTGGAGATCTGAAAATGCATCTTAAATTTTACTTAGGTTGAGTATAAGAGAGAAAGAGAACAAAACAAAAAAAAACCCCCTTGTTTCAACGTCCAGTTCAGATAGACCAGACAGGAGCTGTGTGCTAAGGTAGAAAATGGGGAATCCGTAGGAAGCTGGGGACAAGGACTATGGAGATAGTGCAGATGCTCAGTAGTGAGGCTGTTGCACACACTTTTTCATCTGCATATGTTGCATCACTCATGTTCACGTGCCAGATCACAAGCCTCCTTGCTGGATGAGTTTAAAAGCTTTAACAACCCTTTGTGAACTTCTAGTGTCATGTACAGTACCATGTTGCAYAGGAGAGCTTTTAACTGACATGAAAGGGACATGAAGAACTAAGTTGAATAATCATGAGTCACAAGGGATGAAATGTGTGTCTTATGTAGAGTGTTGCTGCTGCTCATCCAACAAARTGGAATAAAGCTTTCTTTGGATTTGTGTGTGAATTACATGTTCAAATACTGAGCTGGGAAGTACTGCTCTGTTGATTTAGAGATGTGTTCAGTGTTTACTAGGGTGTTGCTGTTAACAAATGAGGTACAAACTTCAAAGTATTGTAGAAGTGAGTCAATATTATTCCATTTCTGTTGCTATAATGAGAAATCTTAAAARCATGCCTTGTGTCGCTTCACTCCTGCTCAAAATACTGTAGCTGAACTTGGTCAGCATTGTCTTCTGGGTTCCTGTTCTTACTGTAACAAATAGCAGTCAGAACAACAGAACAATAGGAGGCCGAGGATTCTTATATTAATCTTCACCACTATTTTGGCTTCTCTTTGTAATTATCTTTTAAATTATTATTTTTGGCTTCTTTGTTTCTGGCTACTTCTGATGTCATTGGTGCACTAAGGGAGGAAAGGTCCTGGTTTGACTTGCCATGGACCAAGAGCTCTGGTCTGGTTCAGTGCCCTCCCTAGGAACTTGGAGGGTAAAGTGGTAGGAGCAAGTAATGAACCGCCTTGTATTTCTCCAGCCTGAGGCAGCTGGGAGCTGTAGCACAATCACTGCTGAACACCACAACCAGATTTATTGACTGTCCTASATAAATAAATAATCACAGGGACAGTGAGTGCAGCACGATGACGATACAGCAGTACTGTAGAAA
Source organism: Malurus melanocephalus (assembly GCF_030028575.1). Lineage (NCBI taxonomy): Eukaryota > Metazoa > Chordata > Aves > Passeriformes > Maluridae > Malurus > Malurus melanocephalus. The sequence continues at coordinate 94,912 of NW_026623837.1, read as the reverse complement.
AGAACTGGAGGTTATTGTGAATGACAAACTGAACGCAAGTCCACAATGTCATCCTGTTGCGAAAAAAACTAACATTGCTAGGGTGTATGAACAGGAATGTCACATGTAGGACGCGTGGAGAAATTCTTCTGCCCCTGCTTCAGCRCTGACTTGGCCTCAGTCTTGCACACTGTGTTTCCAGAGGTGAGTGGATCAGCTGGATGGGATTCAGAAGAAAGCAAAAGAAATTTCTAGAAATACAACCTATGAGAAAAAGATTGATCACAGCCATCTCATTTGAAATAACAAGTGTTTGTTAACAACTTGCAAGCTTGTTAATAGAGAGATGTCTAAACACCTCTAAACTTTAATCTAAACTTGTAAAAAACTGCTGTCAAGAGCAGGGAAATGTTCACTCTGTCTGCTGTTGGCATGGTCAGGAAACAGAGAGTTTAGCTTGAAGCAAAAGGAATGTATTTCAGGCACCCTCAATGTTTCTCACACACACTCCAACTCCACCATTTTATAAGGAGATGAGCATTTTTTTCAGGATTAGATTAGTCARGCAGTTGGTAGGTTTCCATCACTGGGCCTCAGATTCAGTCATGAGAAGGCGGGCCTGTCTTTGTGAACACAGGAAGGAAGTGCTTGGTGCTGCCCATGCCACCCACTGCGAGCTCACAGTCTCATCTCACCCCACAAAGTCACTGTGCCCCTTTCCACCCCACCTCCATTGGTTAGTCACTGTCCCAGTGGCTCCAAGGCCATTGGAGGACAGCTGCTACAACACAGCATGCAGCARTTCAAGTCTCTGAAGTCATAAGTCAAACACAGGATATGCACTTACATGGATAATGTTCACCTGGATGTAAACAGACACGAGTCTGGATGAGGTGTTTTCTTTCATCCGACCTGTACTCAGAAACRCGTAACACTCACACTTTGTGGAACATTCCTTTCAGCATCTGTAATAGGACTTGCAGGTTTTTCATTGTGGCTGTTGGGCGTGTAGCTCACGGGTGCTTCCAATCCCTGACGAACCTGGCGGGCAGTGTGTCTGKCAGCGTGCTTGCAATGGACCCAGTGCTCAGGCTGAGCAAGCAAAGGCCCCGTACCTGCCTAACTCTGTCCCCTCCCAGCACCATAGTGCTCCATGGCTGGGGAGAGCAGTCTGCCGTGCCCAGAACAGCTACTATCAGGTTGCCGCTGTGCATTTTCAGGTGCTGGTGTTGTGGGAGGCCCACAAGATGCCATAGTCATGAAAGCATTTGGGTTTTATATTCTATAGTTTTCTTGATGAAGGGAAATGGCAAATAGTAGGAGACRGTGCTCGTTAAGGTATGTTAATGCAGCTGTTCTCAATCTGCCCAGGACTTGCAGAGGAGAGCCCTACCAGGAGCCTACGTAGTGTCACTGTCCTTGCTGTAATGCCCTCCATTTGTGCACTTTGGCAGCCACCTTGTTCCAAAAGAAATGCAGAGACCAGACAGCCCCCAGATGCCAGTTCTCAGCTTTCCAAACCCAGCTCACCCAGGTAGCAAAGGCATCCTGCAAATCACTTGCAGTACACAGGGTACTTTTCCAGAACAGGCATCTCTAGTTAGACTGTGCAATTTCAGTGTATTTCAGGTTTTTATTTCTGAGATCAAATGAAAATTGATCCTGAATACAGGCAGATAGATAAACTGTAGCTATGGTAAGTTTTTTAATTACCCTGTTACTGGCTTTGAGCTACTCTTTGTGGATTGTGCTATCTTTCTGGCTCTTAAACGCAGTGACTGCATCGTTTTGGAGAATCTAGCTCGTCTTTTTTTGGAGCTAATTTTTCTGCTCTGATTAGGCTAAGAGGTAACAGGTGCTATGCTCCATTTCACAATTAAGATTGCTGGTGGCACAAGCACCACCATCACTAGATCAGAGACTCATGCACATACATACAGGTTTGTCACAGCAGCCCTGCCCCCACTGGGCTTTAACTCTGAACATATGCATTTTCAGAGTGCCTGTATCACCTGACCTGTCAGGGACAAGTTTTGTGCCTTGCATTTCAGAAAACCTGCTGCAGTATTATAATGATGCTGTCAGAATCGATAAACAGATACAACATTCATGAGAGACATGGAGGTTTTATTTCTGTTTGCTCATCTGAGACCTTAACAACAAATTGATTAAAAAAGGAAACTGGAGAAAGGAAAAACTCMTATAATTGATTATTAAAAGCTGATTCAAGTGGGAATCAGAGGCCTGAGATGAGATTATACACAAACACTGAACTTCTTGGCCCTRTACCAGTGTCCAAAAGGAGCAGACATAAATTGCTGGAAATAAAAGGAAAATATAAGGAGGTAATTAATGAAGTGATTTGTTACTGATCTGGTGGATTTTTATGCGGAATACTAGTTGGGTGTCTGTCCCTGTAGCAGTGAACCCTGAACTGGCAAAACTATCCTTGTGTACGGCCTCCCTGCAGCCTGACAGAGACAGGCTTCGAGAGCAGCAATGCCTGAGCCTGCGCTCCCCTCAAGCAGCTGTTTGCCAGTTCTGCTTTGTGACTGCACCTGAGGCTGGAAGCCAAGCTGCTCCCTCTCACTGTGTTCACCTCTGCTCACAGAAATGGGACTCTGGGAGCCCTGGTACCAGAAAAAAAGCCGTGCCATAAAAATGCTGAAGTTATCACTTGTTTCTCGTTCTACTGGGAARAGGGAGCTGAAGAGGTATGCAACAAGATACCTGTGGGGCTGACCTGCTGAGACAGAGGAGCAAACTCTAGAGGTTGGAGGCAAGTCGGTGGGATAGGGTGCTAGTGGGGTGCATAGGGCCTGACAGTCCAGAGAGACAGCAGCCTTACTGGCAGAAATGCATCCTGCAGGGTATGGCTGCCTCTTTCACCACATCACAGAAGGATGGCTTGGCCATATTTCTAGAATACAAAGTGATTTCTAGAATAYGAAGTGAGTTCTTTGTTCATGCCTTGGTCCTGGGAGACCATCTGCACAACAAGGGGTGGGAGGATGGGGGCTGCMTACCCCATGTGAGAGCATCTGGAAAAGGACAGCAGTCATGCAAGAGAGGAAAAAGGCRTAGTAACAGCAGGAGAAACCCACTSATGCCATTGTACGCTGCTGTCCTTACCCTTCTTCTCACCAGGTTCTCAGCCTTATGTAACTGAGCCTTCCTGTGTCTCCAGAGCCACATTTTTTTTTTCCTTCTTGGCAGCAGGCTTCCACTGCGCCCTCCCCTGAACCCCACTGCTGTATACAGTATGACGGGTAGAGCTCCAGTTGCGTCAGTTTGGGGGTTGTTGCTAGGCAGAACCTGCAGCATCGTCCTTGAGGCCTCCCAATGCCATGTTAACCCTGCCAGGGCTTGCAGCATGGCAAGAGATGGGTCCAGCTGGGGGAAGTGAAAAATAACCCGTAGGTGCTTGCAGAGGCCTGCATGAACTTCTGAAGGTTACCCATGTCAAGTTTCAGTCAAAAGAAGAGAGGAACTGTGCAGCCCTCTGTAGAAAACAGTCCAAACAGCTTCAGTACTAGACATTTCTCCGTGAAAGGGTTTTCAAAGGTGCTATTCCTTGTCCAAATGCCTTGAGGGTGGCTGCAATGAGCTTACCCTACAGTCTGGGGCTGAGAATCATGTCTAGACCTGCTGGCTGCCACCCACCTCCTCCCAACCTGCCTCCAGCCCTGAATCCTTGGCCCCCATTGTGGCCTCAGAAGTGCTCATTCCAGTACAGTGGTCAACAGCAGGACAAGGTGCCCCAGCAGTGTCAGCCCAGCCACAGCACTGAGGGAAGGGATCACTTGTTGCACCTGAGGAGATGCAGCCTTACTGCTGGTTGTGCAGTGAGCATGGGTTGAATGCAGGCTCCTTCCTCCTCCAACTCACATGAATATGTAAACAGGCAAAAATCTCAGTGACCGTTGGCCTCTGCACTGAAGGTATCAACAGTCTGTTTGCTCGATGATTGGCAAGTCCTTCTTGTCCCTCAGCAACTCTTCAGTCCCTGGTCATTTGCTGCCATGGCAATAAGGGAAGCCTTGGAGCAGCCCTTGGAAGGCAGGAAGAGTGGAGGTGCCTCTCATTTATCCCAGCCATGCAGGTATGAAGAGACAGGAAGGCATACGTTCACATCACTTAGCAAAAAAGGGCCTTCTGGGAATGGTATCATCTGTGGTTTGCAGTACAATTAGAGAGGGAAGAATTGCATAATTTCTGATGGCTGCCAGAATTATGAGTTTACTTGGGTCTTGCAGCAACCAAAAAAAGAAAGGAAAGTGCAGAAAAACAACCCCAAACCAATGACAATTTAAGCTTCCTTTAATCCTTCAGGTCCTGTTGCTTCCAAAACACTGGCTAGGGAAGTGCTCTCCTCACTTTAGCTCATGAGAAAGAAGCCTCCCAATTGCAATGGAGCCACAGACTGGTGTTTCTCAACTGGTGCATTGAGATCCCAGAGCATCTGAGATCAGGACAGACTGACAGCTTCCTTACGCTTCACAGACCATCAATCCACTCTCATTGAATTACAAGGTGCTAGTGCTTAGAATACCTGGACACTGCAGGTTTGCCTCCAGCAGTCTTTGGGGAGACTGAGGAAAGTGGTGCCAAAGATGGCAGCCCAGGCATCCCAGGAAGCCAAAGTGTGTCCTTAAGCTGCCCCCAGAAAGAGTTAATGCACAGCCATGTTCCAGGTGTTTGAAGTGACTACAGTTGCAAAGGGGAGGAGAGGTCAGTTTTGGGTGGGAAGAGCAGCCCTCTCTGTGAGCCAATGGCTAAAGGATTCAGTCTCGACGCCCAGTTTGGGGGATTATTTCATGGGCAAGAAGCTACAGGACTTTCCTCTCAAAGGGATTTGTCCTGGATGAAAACTAGGGACTGGACCCCCAAGCTTGTTGGTGTCTCCCTGTCTGTGCTGTAGAAGGTAAAGTGCTRTACTCTGGTGCTTTGCTTCTTTTGGCGGGGTAGTGGGGAGTATTTCCATGKCTACCTACATTGAAGGTGTCTATCGTGCCCGTGTCTGCTGCTCTCCTTTTCAGGAGACCCACGTYGCAGGGTGGTGTCAGGGCTCCGCTAGGGTAGACTGTGTATTTGGGACACAGCTCAGCTGTTGAACTCAGATACATGGCTCATTTCTAGGCTCAGGTTTTTGGGCAGCCCTTCTGTATATTTCTTCAGCTGACTTTCTTCTGGTAGAAAGGAAACCCAGAAGACTTCAGCAGAAAAGCTGAAGTCTAGCTTTGTGAAACCTGTTAGATCAGCCTGAGTTGCTATAAATGACCTAATAGGACACTGCTGGTAGAGTAGCTGCAGCAGCATGGGGCAAACTTCACTGAAACAGTGAGAAATTTGTTAAGATAGCAAATCCTGCCAGAGGCAGGCAACACTGCAGCCTTTCTGGGTCAGTCTCTGCAGCAAGGAAGGGGAAGATGTGCTGTGAGTGTCTGTGAGCGGGGAGCTAAGTAACTAGCATCAGGAMAGGGCCACTGTTCACTGAATTGCTTTTCAGTGGCGCAGAGAAATAGGACAGAATAGATAGCATATGCAGTTGGTGGCAGGATTACAAGGTAGTGTGCCAGAATCAGCAAGAACAGACCTTGAGTCTCAGAAGGTCTGCCTGSTCTGTGCCCTGTCCCTAATCTGCAGGTGGAAAACCCTGAGTCATCAGCAGTTTGTAGGTAAGGCTTTTCCTGCCTGGTCTAGCTCATGTTCTGGGTATACGTGCTGAGAGGTGTGTGTCACTTTTGTGTCCATTTTTGGATCTTGAAGGCAGCTATTCTGCTGTGCCTTGCTTTTTACCCAGCTTTCGGCAGGACTACAGGCCCTTTTCTTGAGGCGGTGCTGCCTCCAGGATTTCCCTCTATGTCCGTACCAGTCTTGCTCCATTTCGTAAGCATTGCCTTTTGCTCTACCCTCTCGGGGCTGGGCTGCTCTCTGCTGACCATAGGCAAGTGTCTAACCTCTACCCTGCCACTTCCCACTGCATCATAATAATATTGAATAAGAACTACCTTTTTGGCATCTGATATTTGATTTATTGTGCTGCATTTCTGTCTGTAGACTGAAGGAACATTCTGGATATGAACACACCTAGTGGGCTAGGCCTTGTGTTTGCAGCCTGAGGTATGCAAGTTGATAGATGGGGGGAAAAAGTGGATGATCTGGTCCTTCTGTCAGTGGAATATTKAATCTGCAGTCAAGCAGTGACTACAACGTGCTGCTAATTCTTGGCTGCTGGCTTTAGTGGGGCTTGTTCCTCCTCAGGACAGCAGGTCCAACTAGGCAGTGGTGCAGCTAGCACAAAGTTTCCCTTTTCCTTCTCACTGTATTGTGTTCTCACTTATGCATGGGGTTTCACTTCATCCTGGCACGAAATACAGCCCTACTTGTTGCTGCTGCTGCTTTGTCCTTAGGCAGTAGGAAGAGTCTACAGCTTTCAGAAGTTTTACTTATGGGCTGCATCCCTAAATGGACAGATTCCTTGCTTGATATGTGTTAACTAAGCCCAGGAAATTCACTTTGCACTGACAGCTCTCAGGATGGACTCGTACCTGATCCAAGTGAATGGCCRTGGAGATCATGCCCCTATGCTAGATGTTCATCTCAAGAGCACTGGGAACACCATATCAGCAGGGAAGGTGAAGGGTCGGAAGCCAAGATGGGCTGTCAGGGCTTCTGAAATGTCAAAGAAGACTTTCAATCCTGTCCGAGCCATCGTAGACAACATGAAGGTGGAACCCAACCCAAAAAAAGCCATGATCTCCTTGTCCTTAGGTGAGCATAGTCCTGTTACTGAAGCCTCCAGGTATTTGGGTCCACTGTGTGGCTGGCAGATTGCGGGGCTCTGAAGCACAAAATTTGTGTGAACACCAAGGGATGGATCAGACGGCCACACAGTTCTGTGCCTGTCACAGATCAGTCAGAACTTTACTATCTTTTCAATCTTTGAAAAGGAGACCCGACAGTCTTTGGAAACCTTCCCACAAATGATGAGGTCACACGGGCTGTGAAGGAGGTTTTGGACTCTGGGCAGTGCAATGGTTATGCTCCATCTGTTGGTAAGTTGACAAAGCTCATCCTGGGAGAGCTGGATGAAGGCATGTGCTAGCTCCTACCCCACAGCAGTTACACAGACATCTCTCCATCGGCATCYTTACAGCTGTCCTCACCAATAGTCACATGAACACAAAAGTATGTGTATCCCCCAGATACACCTGTATAGGCTGTTGGAGGCCCAGAGCTCCTGCAGAGGCTGTTTGCTGCCTCAGCCTTTGGAGCAGGCAGGACACCAAGAACCCAGAAGGGCTCGGGACTGTGTGTCCCTGCTGTGGGTTGTAGCCAAACTCCTTTCTGACCTGCCTTAACCAGGACTCGCCTTGGGCTCCCTGACTTCACTGGCAACACGAGCCTTGTTTGCAGTTAGTGCTGAAAGTGTGTACAGAGTGTAGATCATGTCTGCAACACAGGACCCTCCACATGGTGACTGCTGCCCCAGTATCATCACTAAACCGTGAAAGCCATGTCATTACAATTGGCTTCCTTCTGGCTYAGGAAACTCCCTGGCTACCCTCCACTCTGTTCCTGTCAGTTCTGTCCCCAGGATGTGCTGGGAACTTGCCTTCCTGCCCAAGGTTTGTCCCTGTTCTTGGTCATCCTGGCCCAGCCTTGGGGCTGCATAGCACTCGGCCTGAGGCAGGACTGTGTCACCCCGGGACACCACCAAGTGGGTTTTCTCCATCTGGGCAGCAGCGGTGAGCCTGATGCCTGATGATATTTGCCTYTTCTTTTTATATACCCTTTTAGATATTTTCTGTACCCTTTGTATATTCTTTGTACCCTTAGCCTACATGCTTGTAATTTTTTGTAGCCTGACATTATAGCTTAGTTTTCTGCTAGGCAGAAGGGCCAAACATCCTCAGTAGGAGGCTGGTGAGCTCTATGCTGTCTCAAAACTCGAAGTTTCAGTCTTGTTTGAAACCTTTTCTCTAGAAAATATTTTGTAAACTGGGCTCTAGTCTCATGGGGGGGGGCGGAATCTTTAGAATAGGGGGACGTTAATAATTTATTAAGTTTCTTATTGGGGGATTCTAGACAGATATGCTGATTTGCAAGGTCCATAAAAATTGTATATGCATTATACGGTGTGTGCATCTCAGCGTGTTCCACCTTGAAGAGCTGTGCACCTAGAATCCTATTAAAATACCGAGGTAAAACCCTTTTATCCATTTAACCTTGTCTGCCTCATAATTCCAAGAGCAGCTGAAAGGCAACAAGCCTTGTACCGGTAAGAAGAAAGAAACGGTATCCGTAAGAAAGAAAGAATCTGTAAAAACCTCCCTTCCATGTTTGACTCCTCTTTCCTCAGGCTACCAGTCCTGCCGGGAAGCTGTGGCTGCATACTACAACTGCCCAGAGGCACCACTGAAGGCCCAGGTACTGGTGCCCAGCCAAGGCACTCCCACTGCAATGCAGACAGGATGCTTCTGCCTGCAGACCATGGGGCATAGGAGCCCTACTCCAGCTCTCTGTTCCTGCCCAGTTAGAGGACTAAAGGCTAGCCAAATGGCCTTGTCCCAAGGTGGCCTCCTGCTGGTATCATCCCTTCCCTGAGCCCTTCACCTCCCTCCTCCCCAGACGGAGGTGGTGCTTTTCATCAGCTGAAGTTTTCCTGCTTCCAATCAGGCTCTGGCACTGTCCTTTTGCCTGAGAAGCTCTACCCACCAGAGCTGAGCCTATAGTGTCACTCCTGCATGTCTGGAGCACTTCAGAGTGGCTGTTCATCCCACTGACCTCTCTGTGCTCTTTGCAGGATGTCATCCTAACGAGTGGCTGCAGTCAGGCTATAGAGCTTGCCTTGGCAGTTCTGGCCAATCCAGGCCAGAACATCTTGGTGCCACGGCCTGGTTTCTCCCTCTACAAGACTCTGGCTTTGTCTATGGGGATAGAGGTCAAACTCTACAACCTCTTGGTAAGTGGTGGCAGGCCTGGAAGGGGCAGCCCTGACATTTCTACTCTCAGAAATACCCTGGTCTTGCCTGGAATGTGGGTGAAGGGGACACGAGTAACCCTGGGTGCTCTGGCAACATATGACCTTGTGTGGCAAGACTAGTTCCTCAGCCGTTACTTCCCSTTCTCTTCACTTCACTAGCCAGAGAAGGCCTGGGAAATTGATTTGGAACACTTGGAGTCTTTGGTGGATGAGAAAACAGCTTGCCTCATTGTGAACAACCCATCGAATCCCTGTGGCTCTGTGTTCAGCAAGAGCCACCTCCAGGAGATCCTGGCAGGTGAGCCTGCCCGTGTGTTTCTGGGGCATGGTTGCAGTCCGTGTGACTTGGTCTGCTCATTTCTCTCCTCTGGCTCCACAGGGGGAGGGCTCACAGGGGCCCTGTGCTTCCTGAGCCCTGTTCTGACAGCAAGGGCTGTGCTGCCAGTCCCCAGCAACTGGAGCAGAACTAGACTCAGTCACAGCAGGGATTCCCAGTGGTCAGGCTCTCCAAATGAACAGTCTGTAGGAGGAAGATAGCAACCCTCTGCCCTGAGACAGAGCTTCCCTCAGAGCCCTGCCAGGCCCTGCAGCAAAGGGCAAGTCTGTTCCCGTGGAGGATGCAGAGTGGCAGGGCTGAATGTCCTCTCTCCTACAGTGGCATCAAGACAGTGTGTGCCCATCCTGGCTGATGAGATCTACGGAGACATGGTGAGTGGCAGTTGCAGTCCTTTGCATTCCCAATGCTGCCTGTCCTTTTTGATGCACCTAACCCTCAGCAATGGCAGACACGTCTCTAGAGGTGAGGGCCAGCTCCACTCCCCTRTGCCTGGGTCCGTGCCTGGAGCTCCCAGTCTTTTGGTACACAGTCCTAGGGGTACTTCTCATGTCCGACTTCCTCTTCCCAAATGGCTTGCTTTTATGTGAGTGCACTTACTATGTTCATACTTTGAAGCTATGAGTTTTCACCATCGATTTCCCATCACTTTCCTGCATCTCTTCTTGTTATTCATGCATACACCCACAGTTCTTGCTGTAAGAGGTAGGGACAGCCCTAACACAGCCTCCTGTCACAGGTGTTTGCTGACTGCAAGTATGAACCCATTGCAACTCTCAGCACCAATGTGCCAATCTTGTCCTGTGGTGGCTTGGCAAAGCGATGGCTAGTCCCTGGCTGGCGGATGGGCTGGATCCTAATTCATGACAGGAGAGACATCTTTGGTAATGAGGTGAGAACCGCTGAGTGTTGCTGTCATAGCAACAGACTTGCAGAGTCTTCAGTATGTGGATCACCAGGTCTTTAAACCGATGCAGGCAGGTACTGCTCTTTTGCTCTCACCTGGGTGTCCCCCAGTTGTGCTTACACACTTTTCTGCAACTCTAGCCTCTTCATGTCCCTTCCTTACTCCATCTGCTCCCAGACATGGCCTTCCACCCACATCTATGCTGTAACTCACTCTGTGTCTATGCTGCTGATTAATATATGCCTTGTGCTTTTTCTGTGCTTCTGACTTCTTATATAGCTCCACTATGCACTGAAAGTATTGCATGGCTTATCCGGCATGTGGAGTCCATGTGTGGTATCTATGTGCTCTTACATGGTTTCTCTTAAAAGAAGAACAAAGCACCTTGCCGTGCTGCCAGTGCTTTATCTGGCTATTTTTCAGCTGTGTTACAAGGACAACCATCTACTGCAGTGACCTTTCCACCTAGAAGGCTCTCTGCAGAGGAAGAGGGAGAAGAGAGGACCAAATGAGTGAGCAGAAAAGCTAATGTTGATTGTCCTTACCTGGCTTTGAAAGTGTGGATTGTGGGCACAAAACTAAGGGAAATGCAAAGCGCTGTTTGGAGCAGATCTGGCTATATTTGTATTTTCTATATTCCAGCCTGATTTGAGACAGATTGGGAAGCTCCAAAGGTAGTCTCTGTTGGCATTTCAATCTGCAATGGAGGAACAGAGAATGACACTGTAAATAGTCTGCTAAGCATGGCATATAGTCAAACAAATCTTCTTTAGTACTCTGTATGCTCACTGAAGAGAGCGGTGTGAACAGCTGTAGAAATACAGAAAGTGGGTCTTGGAGCTGTTCCTTTCCTTTAGAGAAGCATCACCAAAGCTGCAAATATCATGATGTTTTCTCAGATCAGGGATGGCCTTCTAAGACTCAGTCAAAGGATCCTAGGACCCTGTACAATTGTCCAAGGAGCACTGGAGCGTATCTTGCACCGAACACCACCTGAGTTCTACCACAACACCCTAAGCATCCTCAAGGTAGGTAGCCTGTAACACACCAAGAAGGTCTGTTTACAGACTTTATTTGGAGGGAGTCCTTTCTCATTAATTTATTATTCCACCCCCCCCCCCCCTCCACTTGGAGGTGCAGTTTTGTCTTTGATTAGGATGACCTAACAAATCAAATTCCAGTAGGAGACATTGTAACCGGGGCAGAAATACTGTGATAAATTTCAGGCAGCCCAGCTCTGCAGCTAGAGCTGCTGACCCAGGGGTTGGAATGTTTGGCACTGACTTGCTAAGCTCAGTTCAGTAACACCTGCTGTACTCAAGGCCGTGATCTCCCGTGCTGTTTGCATTTGTTGTCCCTTTATTTGCAGTAGGCAAACCTGTCTATAGTCCCAGTCCAGAGTCTGGCTTCCATTTACCGAGCTGCTTCCTGGAATTTCTCCTGTTTTGAAATTTTTCCTTTTTGCTTTTCAGTCCAATGCTGACCTTTGTTATGCCGCCTTATCAGCTATCCCTGGCCTTCAACCTGTCCGGCCTGCTGGAGCCATGTACCTTATGGTAAGTGAGGATTATCAACATTCACACTGGGTCTGGTTGCCAGAGCTAGTCAGTGTTTCAGATTGGTACTTGCCACCAGGACTTCATTACGGTGCATTTTCACATTGCCCAGTGCAGTAAATGCATCCCTTGGTCACTTTGGAAGGCTAGGATATGCTGATCACTGCTCACAGAGCAGAGGCCAGTATACTTCCCCCACTTGCTTCTGCACACAACTCCATGACTTGTACTTTGCAAGACAGTGTTGTTTCACCTGGATATGAAGCCAGCTGGCAACAGAAAGCCCCTATACAACAAGGCAGATTATCATACCTCCTGCAGAAAATGTTGCTTTCTTCATATTAGTATGTCTGTCTTCTGCCTGTGGTGCTGCCTCTTCTTCTGCCCTTTCCCATGCCTCTTTGCTTTAAATTTTATAATGTGCTGACATTTCCCTTTTCATCTCATCAGGCTCAGCTGCGACATTTAAAACGCTGTAACACATTTTTAGGTTGGGGTTTTTTTTTGGTCTCATAGTGTCTCCAGTTTTTCATTTGCTCTTAAAATGTGAACTCAGAACTGGAGAATACCACAGTATATGTCTCACTCGTTTCTGTAATTAAATCCTTTTCACTTGACCCAGTTTCCAGTTTTACCCAGAAACTGCACCGGTCAGTTTGCTTTTGCTTTTTGTGTAGAGGCACAGCTCTAAGATTCTTTCACACCTATTATATTTGTACAGTAGCTGAACATTTATTTAAAGTAAAATCATGTGGTTATTTTTGTTTTCTACTAGCTCGTTCAGAACTTCCATATGCAAATTATCTCTCAAATTATCTGTTTAAGAATATTTTTATGAGATGTTTAAAATCATCTTTGGTTATAAAGGTCAGACTGGATGGGACCCTGAACAAGCTGATCTATTGGGTGGCAGTCCTGCCCATGGTGGAGGTGTTGGAGCTAAATGAGCTTTAAGGCCCCTTGCAATACAAACTGTTACCGTATTCTATAAACAAAGGGCCAGAAGAGCACCATCTTTTTGGGAGAGATGGACAGCCACCTTCTTTCCAAATACAGAAAAAGAAATATTTATTGAAGATTTTAGCATTTTCACTTTTTTTACCAATCATATCATCCTACAAGGATTTATTTTGTTCGCTGTATTCTAGACCTTGCTATATTTCTTTTTCTTTTAAACCAAACCATTAGTTTTTTTTTCTTGCATGACAGAGTTATTAATCATGTTGAGTTTTCTACCAAGCTCTGTCTAAAAGCCTTATTCCTTCTCATTTCAAATTGGTTACTGTGTCTTTGYCACCAGGTGTTTTTTTGCTGAAGTTGCGCTTAACTGAAATTCCAGCTTTAGGAAGTTAATGAACACTTTTTGAGAAGCCCAATTTCCATTTATATGTTTCTGTCTTGCATCCCAGGCAGCCCAAAACCATGAGCAAAAATTGAGGAYGGACAGCTGCACTTGACTGGGAAGTTGGTGGGCCGTGTGTGTAAACAAGGACACTACAGATAGTTTCGATGTCTTGATTGCTATTTTACATCCCTCTGCTGCAGGTTGAGATTGAGATGGAGCATTTTCCGGAGTTTGAAAATGACGTGGAGTTCACTGAGAGACTCATTTCAGAGCAGTCTGTGTTCTGCTTGCCAGCCACGGTGAGCCTAACACTGAGAGACCGACCCAAGGAGCTGTAAGGCCAAAGTGTGGTGGGAGAAGCTGTAGGGGTTTGCACCCCTGAGCTCTGAGCACAGGCTGGGAGTTGTGTATGCAAGTGTCCCTGATCTGTAGTAGTGTGTAGGAGCTGGCTGTCAGCTCCGAGCGCTCTGTGCGGCAGTCTCTGGCTCACTAACAGCCCTCAGTCAGGCTGTCAGAATCTTTCCAGCTCCAGGCTTGCCCAGTACTTCTCAAGCTGGCAGAGCTCTGTCGCTGAACTCCATATACCTCCTTGCTGAAGGTACCACCTCAGAAGATTGCTCCTACCCATGTTCCTTTCCTCAGTCTGTTTCCAGTCCCCCACCCCTGCAGGCATAGGAAAGTCTGAGAACATATGTGCCTTGCATTCACTTCCAACATTGGGTATGGACAGGTTCTAAAATATTCTCCAGCCCTCACCTTTACTAACTCCTTTCAGCCTGCATAGTTTGGTCTGTATAATTCACAGTCCTCTGGCCTGCCACCCTCACCCTCATGTCGACACAGATAGGGGTGGGAGATATGCTTGGAACAGAAAAAGCAATGTAAGAGAGCAAGAATCAAGCCCTGCTGTTCTACATCGACCACATATGCTTGCTGATGCAGCTCATGGTGCCAAGGCAGGGCTCTGAAACTGGCACTATCYCAGGTAATCTGTCAGCTTCACCTTTTCTCATTTCAGTGCTTTGAGTACCCAAACTTCTTCCGTGTGGTGATCACCGTGCCTGAGGAGATGATCTTGGAGGCCTGCAGTCGCATTCAGGAGTTCTGTGAGATGCACTACCAGGGTGCTGAGGGGSCCCAGGATCTGGAGTGTGACAAGTAACTACAGCCGGCCGCCCTGCCTCTGTCAGACCAGACCTTGGATGATGTGGCAGACAAGGCTGCTTCCAGCCAGCCCCACCTCTCCCTGCCTGTAAGCAGCCACTGTCCTGCTGCTTCACATTTTGTGCTCCACAGACTCCTCAGCATTATGGGAAGAAGAAGCCACTTCTCTCTCCTCCTCTACTGCAGCTTGCACACCCTCTTGCTCCCAGTGCCCCTGGTCTCCACAGGCTCAGCATTCATGCCAGCTGCAGCAGGGGCAGAAGGCTGCTCCTGGGCCCGGCCCTGTGGCAAAGGCCCTGTGGGCCAGTGGCTCCTGTGCTGGCCACACTTAGTCTTGAGGTCAGGAGAAGGCTGCTGTCTTGGAAGATAAGAGAAAAGTACCCAGCTCTCACTTCCCTACAYAACCTCAGGAGGCTAGAGCTCTTTATACCGAGTCCTTTGTGTGATAAAGGGAGTAAGTTATTGTAACTTTTTTTATTAATAAAGATTCTGACGTGTCAGTCCTGAACTGTGCTACTGTTGTGCTAGGTTGGGCTTGGTTATGAGGTGGCTCACCTTTGCTCACCCCATGGTGTTACTGTGCACCASGCCTGTCCGCGCCTGCCCAGGGCCGTTGTGTCTGCCAGCAGGAATATGGTGAGAGCGCTTCAGACCCCCAAAGGAATTCACCAACCCTGAGGGCAGCATGGGCCCGGCAAGCTTGGCATAGACTGGAGCCAGCCCCTCCTGCCTGATGATGCTGGCAGCTCGCTGTGGCAGCCTGTTCACTCCCCACAGAATAGTCCTGTCTGCACCATCTCCTTGGCCCTYGCAGCCTCCCCTGTTGTGGACTCCAACAGAGCAGTGGGTGCTATGCTCACTTCTGTGGGGAGGCAGCTGWCCTCAGGATGAACCAGCCGTGCCAAGGACTCAAGGCTGGAGCAGCCGCACATTTCCTGCTGTAGCGGTGAATTGTGGGGCAGCACCCCATGGCTCATATTATATGGAGTGTTTATAACATGCCAGTGGTATCAGGGTTACTGATTGCTGAATACGTCAGCTCCATAAAATAATAACGACATGGTGGCCTGGTGTCTGTTCGTGGAAAAGGGAGGAGATGATAATGCCCATTCCAACACATGTTCTGGTGAGCTGCTTAGGAGCCGTTTCTGTAAGTGACAGAGGGGCAACTTGTGGAGTGCCTCATGCTATCACCTTCAGCTCTGTTCACCCGTCCTCCCACAGAACTGGGATCCGCAGGTTAACCCAGCCTCCACAATGACAGGGAAAGTGAGCTAGCTCTAGATTCCACACTGCCAGACCTGCCAGGTTCTGTAGCTGTCTCATTGTCTCCCCTTACCTTGCCCAGCAGAAAATCTGGGTAACAGTACTTCGTTAGAGGAGKTGTGTCTAAACTAGAAAGATAGCAATGTATGAAAAGGTCTTTGGCACGTCAGCTGAAGTGTCCATGCCACATTTTTCCTTTCAAAGAAAGCAATCCCAGAACAAAAAGAGGGGTAAGTTGGGTCTATGGGTGAACGGTACACAGCCTCAGAGATTTAGTGCCATTAGACCTTCAAGTAGAGCTGAGTAGCCTGAGTTTCTTAAGACAAAACATTGACAAATAACAAGTAGAGCRGTGTGTGGAGGGTCTGTTGGTCTAGGAGACCTTTACAGCATGATGTTGCTGCATTGTTATGCCATCTTGAACCTACTACAGCTTTCAAGTTCCACCTTCCTTCAACTCTTCTCGGCATATCTTAGGTTCTGTGGCTTTAATCCCCATTAGTAATAAAAAGATCTGGGATTTAGAGAGAGCTGCTCCTTTGAGATTATTCTTCCTTCAGGAACCCCTTTTCTTTCAGAGTCCCCGCAGAGATGTCTGTTAAAATGCAAATATTCTGCAATAATTAACACAATCCGATTTCTTTTTGACCCAGCAGCATTTGATTGAGAAGGCTGAGAGAGCCAGAGACATAGGAATATACATAAATATATATGTATCCCATAAATCTCAGGATATTTAGATTTCTCAAGGTCAAATCCTCCATTTCCATCTTTTGCAAACATAACACTGCCTTTTGACCACACCTAGGTTTTCCCTGATGCAATCGCAAACTAGCATTAAACCACAAAGGTGCTGGTATCATTTTTCAGGTATTATACTCAGGGATGCTTTGCGTCATAGCATGGGCGTAGCCTAGAGCACCCTGCCAGCCATACAAACTAGCCTAAGATGGAGTCTGGGGGTACATTGTGCCAAAAAAAAACCCTTCAGCGCCGAGACCAAGGAAGAAGTCAAGAAACAGTTCTGAAGCTGCTCTTCGGGGATGCTCAGACAAGGTCTGCAGAGCTTTAGCAGAACTCTCTCAATGCCCTTATGACTGGTTATGGGAAAATAAGGGAAGATTGGCAAGGAGTATTGTAAAGGCATTCAAGTRTCTTGCAGATGAGCAGTAGAAAAACACATACATTATACTAATTGTTCTTTAGTCTTGTGTGTTTGATAAGTGGTATGTCTGTGTTTAGATAACATAGGCCTGTGATAGAACCACCCCATTGAACTTGCTTGACATTCCTGCTGTGCTGTGGTAAATCTCAGTGGTAAACTGTAATAATCCTTGACACACCTGTGAAAACAGCAGGTTTGGTGATCCTTGAGCATGTACCAGACTCCACAGTGCTGGCATGCCTGTTTGTGTGCCTCTGCCTGGGTCTTGCCTTGAGGATACCCTGGTTGGTGAGGTAAAGAAATAAACTTACTCTGCATTTCATCTGTGGATTTGTGGTTGTTCCTGCATCCTGCCTGTGCTAGCTCACACACCAATCCATAGCCATCCTCCCTGTCTTAGCTGGGAAGCACAGTGGTATACCCTGGCACAGGCTTTTGGTATGCTGTAGGCTGGCCATGTCTAGGATTAGGGTGATCTGCCTCAGACATGGGGACCTACGCAAGGAGGCAACCTCCTGCCTAGTGCCCTTCTTGGGAAAGGAAGGAACTTCTTGGCTTATGGGCAATGCAGGTGAAGTGTACTAGTCCTCAGCTTCTAAAGGGGCTGGCAGTAGGGTTCAACCCAGACAGGGTAACGGGCACTTCAGGCAAGCTGGGACAAACTGCACCTGCCAGCAATGAGGCCATCAGCTTCCCCAGGTGCTTTAGGAATCCAAATAAAGCCTAGCTCCTGGCCATAGCCTCACCATTCCCTCTTCTAGTAGCCAGGCTGTAGACCAGAGGGATCCCTGAGGGTCTTCCTGCCCTGGGGCTATGGCCTTTGGCTGCAAGAACCTGTTTGTACTAGCCTGCTCTCTGCCATCATGTAGCCATGCTGTATACCTGCAAGGGAAGATGAGTTTTTCACTGATCTGGACCCAGGATGGAAGCAGTCTGGGAATGATGGTGGAAGCCCTGGTGAACCAGAGTCCAGACTTTCCGGGAACTCAGATGAGGCTTGAGCATTGCATGGGTGATGCAACTCTAAGGGAAGGTGTTGGTGAAGAACTTTGTACGTGAGGCCTAGGACGTAACCTTGTTCTCACAGGGTGTGCTGRTATGTCAGAGGCCAAAGGAGCTGACCTGCTCTGGTAGTATTACCCAGATGCATGGCAAAGTAAGGCACATATAGGTTTCCACAAGCATGAGAAGTGGCTAGGGAGAAACCGGGGATGTAAGAGGAGGTGGCACAAGTGGACTGGAAGACAGTGCTTATTTGAGGTGACTGGGAGGGATTTTGCAAACCAGAGTGTGAGAGTTTAGAGGAGCTCTGCAGGAGAAGGAAGGCTTAGCATGGTCAAAGTCATGCTATCAATGGGACAGCCATGCAAGATACATCCTCAGCAGAGTTCCAGTCACTAGAAGGCACCTACCAGGATAGCTAAGCTTAACAACCAGACAGAACAAGATGAAGGTTATATGTTCTACACTAGCCTTCACCCTCAGTCCCCACCACTAGGAGAGCCTCCTGAGGAGCAGAAGAACCGGGATCTTCCTCATTAGGAGGAAAGTTAGGCTGTCTGGCATGGCCTCCCGCAGTGCTGGGAGACCAAGTCTGTACCACCCCTTTGCTTTGTCATCTATTGTCTTTGGTTTCCTTATTTGTCTTGGGTCAGTGTTCCTTGAAGCTTTGCCAAAGCAAAGAGGTGTTGTCAGCCAGTCTGAATGACTTATTTCCTGGGTGCCTTAGAGATGCAGTTGGTGCTAGCACAGGGTCTTCTGCACTCCAGTGCATTGCATGGGCTATGTATGCTTCAGGTTTGCTTTGCTGTTGTTTTTCTCAACTCTTAAACTAGCTGTTCTGCTCCAAGCTTCAATTCCTCTGCTGATTTCTGGTTTTAGACTGCCTGTTCCCCCACCACTTTATATTAGAGTACTGCATTGTAAGTAAGACAATAAATGATACTGCAGCTGTGCGAGGGTGAGAGAGAGAGGACATCGGCCACTATCTTTGCTATTGCTTAGTACAACTTTGGGTTCTTATGTGCCAATTCAGACACATCTGAATCCTATCACATTCATATCTCAAACTGCTTCTACATAAAAATATAACTTTAAAACTTAAACACAAGGGAAAAGCCACACCAACTTGAGTGCAGGAGCACACCAGCCTGTCCTTGGAGGGATGTCTCCATATAGAACATCATATCAGTCATCAGTCTCATGTTTTCTTGTTCTGGAAGGCATATGGGTCAAGATCTGCTCTGGCTCAGAAAGAACTTGCTCTGACTGGAATTTAGCACAGGCATTGCACCTCTGCTCCTATGCATTCTGGAGCTTCCCTCACTGCTGCATTTTCTTTCCCTCCTCTGAATAATGATTTCTAAAGCAAGCAGGGTGACCGTATATGGCATCCCTATCAAAAAAGGCTCTTTCCTCAAAGCACAGTTCTTTCTGTTGCCTTCATCCCAATGACAGTTATAAGCAATTGACATGGAGACTTGTAGATTACTGTCAAGTTCCTTTATTGCAAGGAGCAGGGATTTCCCTGTGCATTTCAAAACACTACATTGCAGTACTCAAATCCAGGAGATCAGCACAGGAGACCATGCATAGCCCTTGTGTGAGCAGCCGAATTGCAGCTTTGTCTCCACTCAGTCTTGCAAAGCCATAAATTTTCATCTTTTCCCTACAGATTTAGAGGTGTCAGAGAGAAAACAACTGAACTCCCTCTGCTTTGAAAGGGAAACCTTCATCAGTGCATAGTCACAGCACTGACTCTTACAGCAGCTTTCCAGTGTCATGCCTTTGGGATGCAGAAAATGTGAACTATCCCATCACATACCTGAAAGTGATGGAGACTTTCACAGCATGATTCCCATGAGCTGCTTTAGATATCAGCCTGGTATGAGTTGTGTTCTACAGGGCATATAAGAGCAAATATTAAAAAATTGTAAAGCTTGATGACTGCAAATAGGAAGAAATTACTCATTGTGTCTCTTGATTAAAAAAAAAAAAAAAACAAACAACAAAAAAAACCAAAAAACAAAACCAACCAAAAAAACTGTGATTATACCAAATACAGTTCTCATATGTAGGTTCACAGCTGAGGAAAGTAGCTCTCAAAACACACAGCCAAACATGTCCATATTGTCAAGAAATCCTGTTGATGCCAAAAGTATCTGAGTTAAAAACAAGACTGGAAAAGTGAATAAAAAAAGTTTAGGTGCTATAGAATGTGAATACAAGCTTGATCCGAACTGATTTTAGATAGTTTCTGTGTCCACTCACCCTGTCACACCCAACAGGAAGAAATAGGAGCTTCCCGGGCATCTCTCTCTATCTGATTTTGGACATCTACATTCAGAGAGGTGAATCACATACCCCAGATCCCTGGCTTCAGGGAGGAAATGTTTTCCTTGTTCTCTTCCCTAGGCATCTGCTCTAGCTGATGACAGAAGACAGGACATGTGGTTAGTCAAACATTACATCTGAGCTGGGTTCGCTGCCATAGGTATGCCTGGTTTGCCCATCTATTCCCAGCTATCAAAAACATACCCTCAGGCTGAGAGACTTCTACAGTGTGGAGTTAAATTCTAGTCTATACCACTGCCATTACTCTTCAGCCTATTTCTGTTGCTGCTGCACTGGGTCAGGTGTGATATGTTTATGCATGCCGGGAACCACAGTATATATTGCTTATTTCTTCAGGGTGTAAGAAATAGAAAGTATGATTGCATGGACATTTCACAGAGCTCACTTGTCTGAGTGCCCAGAGAGAGGGTAGAAAATAGAAATCTGTCATTCTCTGGACCCACTGGAACAGGCCCGTGTCTTTCCTGTACTGAGGATACCAGAGTTGGATGCAATATTCCTGGTGGGGTCTCATCAGAACAAAGAGGAAGAATCCCCTCTCTTGTCCTGTTGTCCACACTGCTGGTGACACAGAGCTCAGGACATGGCTGGGCACTCAGAACACATGGCTGGCTCATGTCAAGCTTTCTGTCCACAAACACCTCCAAGTCCTTCTTAGGGCTGACACCAGTCCATGTGCCACATGGTCTATATTTGTGATTGGGATTGCTCTGCCCTGTATGCTTCTGCTGTGCGTCATAAATGCTTTTGAGTCAGACATACAGGGAGCATGATTGTTGTTCAGGAGCCAGAGGTTTCCTCCTTCAAGTGTCACAATGTGCAGGTCTCAGGAAACACAGTGTGCCAGACCAGTTTTCTCTCCCAAATCTCAAATCCAAGGAAGAGCACATTTTCCTCCTCTGTGCAACTGCTCATGTCACAGAGACTTCCTTCTGAAAAGCTCACACAAATAATTAAAATGTGGTATCTATAAAAGTGGAAACATCTGCTCAACCCTTTGACAAAATGACTGCACAGCAGTCAGTGCTGTCACAAAGACTATATATTGATGCCAAAGGATCAGTATATCTTGGGCAAACTACATACAGCTGAAACAGAAGTTTTTATGCATCTCTGTTCATGCAGCTGTTGGCCAGGGAGGAAAAGAATGCTTCAGAAAGAGCTGCTTAAGTGGCCTTTACGAAGATTTTCTAACACCCAATGACATACAGCTAAATCCTTCCTACAGGTACAGGTGTCAAGTGCGGGCCTTGGGAACACATAGTGGAAATCCAAGTTGCACTGAACATTGCATRGTTCTCCACAGGGCCCTACCTGGACCACTGCCAACTTCTCACTTTGTTTCCCAGCCCAGAGTTACCAGGGCTTGACCATCTGTGTTTGCAATGCAGCAAGTGAAAGGGAACATGACCTGCCCCATTCAGATTGTCCCTCCTGCTGGAAGGACTAGCCTTGTCCAGGTTTTTCCTTTTGCTGTCTCCTATATTCTTCTTGTCCTGAGAGCAGCAGTCAGGTCCTTAGGAACAGAGGACACAATTAAGAGGTCTGTATCCCTCCAGACTGTGTGACAGAATCTATGAGATCTGAAATGGAAATGACCCAAAACAACTGTCTCTGTGTGGAAGTATTTCTCTTGAGCCCAGTGCTGCCTTGTTTTGCTACCCTACCTGGCACAGCCCCACTGCAGCTCCAGCACCCTCGTGAATCATTAACAGGCCAAGTCCTGCTGCTCCTTTCACGGCTTGTCCTTTCACACCATTTTCTTTCCCAGTCCCCAATATTTCATTCAAGCAAAGTACAGACAGGGAAGAGTCAAAATTATTTCATGTGAATCTGTATCTGCTGACAACACGACAAGCAGACAGAGCAATAGTAGGAAAATATACCCTATCTCTGCATTCATGGTGGGCAAGCTGGTCCTCCTTGCAGCCAGAGTTCTTGTTTGTCGTTTGTTCTGACACTTCACAGACATCCCTGTTCCTGGTTTTACAGGAAGCCGTCTGCTTTGGGGCTTGTAACAAGAGTTAAAAGTGTCTCTCTGTCTCCTTCATGAACTTTCTGGGCCTGCTCCTTTATTAGCAGCGCCTGGTCATTCACATCCCTGCAGGAAACTGCTATTCCTGTACTTTGTGCTGAGTGCAGGGTGGAGTTTTCTAGTTGCAGGCTGGTCAGAGTAGGCGGGCAGTGTAGATCAGTCTCAGAGCTGGGATGTACACGAAKGGGACAGGAAGGGGCAGGCACAGGTGTAGGTAAGAGCTGAATACATGTGTGTATGAGAGCACAGCATGAAGGCAGAGCACCAGCACATGAATACACAGTTGTTCGTGTGACTGCCTGGAGGCGTGTGTACCACAGCTGTGAACGTGTGTGAGGGCAACTTTGCTTGAATCTGGTCAGTGCTTGAAGAGGACTTGTTAAGGTGAGATTTCCAATCATTTCTTGGTATCTAGTGTGGATGCTCTTGATGTCAGCAAATTGTGACAGTTTTTTCTGCAGACAGAAATTGTGGGTCTGGCTTAGAGGATAGTTCCTGCTTCTCCAGACTGTCTTCTCAGTGCCCCTACTCAGCTTTTCCCACTAGTGACAGTGGTACCAGCTGCTCATCTCTGAATGGGCAGATGACTTCTAATTCTGCAGAAACCAACCAGCCCAATTTGAAACAGCATTTGAAAAAACAATGAGCAACCACCAGTGCCATCAAAGATCAGTGAGTGGGACTTCCCTGGCACCAGATCCTCATTGCTATACTGTACAGGTCTGGAAAACTCCCTCAGACTGGCAGAGCACTTGACATTAATTTGCACAGCACAAGGTGTTTTAGGCTGTAACTGTCTCACACCTGCCACAGACATGCACAAGTTCAACCAATGTCTGTGATGTGGGGACATGGGGCCCAATGTTGAATATGTTTTATAGATACATTTCCCTTGGGCTGCTTCTTGCTGCTTTCTATAATGCTTGCTCTTTGCCAGGATCAAGTTTTTCCAAGGTCCCTGCGTGTTTCTGGAAAAGCATATGGCTCTCCTTTTTTTTTTTTTTTTTTTTTTTTTTTTTTTTTTTTTTTTTTTTTTTTTTTGAGACTCCAGCTGGTCAGGCAGCGTTCTCATACTTTTGCTGTGACAGACTCTAACATGGTGACACTGGATTGTTGTATTTTTCAGTAGTTTCAATATTGCACCTTTTGTGCCCTGAGGTTCTTGCAGTTCTTTCTGCTCTCAGCCAAATCCTGGCTCATCTCACTGTTAGCACACAGTAAGAATGTGCTTTTCTTGTTCTGCAGCTGAGATTGTTTCAATCATTCTGGGCTGATCTTGGCAGCTCAATGAGAGTTTCATATTTTTACTTTTGTGATATGAAATTAACTCAGTCACTGGTGAGTCCGGATGCTTCCTGTAGAGAAAATGTGGGTAAGCTTGAGACCTTAGTTTAGAAACATCCCAGCTGCCATGATTGAGAAATACAGTGGTGAAAAATAAGATTATGTAATTAGTATTTCCGTCATATTAGGGAATTATGATCGATAGCGTAGTATGATGCTGCTTTTACTCCAGTTCTTCAGGTGCCCAACTCATTTCAGTCCTTCTATTCTCTCTGGAACAGACTTGTGAGGGCAACAATTATCACTATTTCTTACAAAAGAGTGAAGAAGCTGTTGAAACTGTGGTCTCACGCAAGGTAATTTCCAGCAAACGTAGTAACTTTGTGAAATGTCTAAAACATCCAGCTACCCCACCCTGATTTGACTCAAGATAAAAGCACACCCTTGTTTCCTGAAAAAAACCCAACCTGATTCCATTCTCACACTCAGTCAATTCACATGTAGGTTTAGAAAGACACAACTATTTCTATGGTTTTAAATCTTCCTGGGTGTCTTCATGCCATTGTTCATGTCTGCTCAACAGAGTTTTTCTCAATTAAGAGCTTCTGGCTATATTCCAGGAACTCTGTTAGGAGTTAGAATGACAGTATTAGCGGTGCCAGATGGAAGTGATATCATCAAAGTTCATTTGGAAGCCAGGACTTTTGGTAAACACTGCTTGTATTCATTTGCAAGGAGGAAGCTGAGGTATGACTTATTTTTACAACAGTCTTTGTTTGCAGCTCTTCCTAGGGTTGGTCCAAATATCAGCCTGATTCAGCTCCTTGTCAGACCTGAACACTACAGGCCATTTGTGTAACCAAAAAAAAAAAATGAGGGCTTCTTTTCCAGGAGACCAAAATTATGTGGTTCCCTCACTAAATGCACAGCCCCATCCTTGCTAGACATTACTGAAGTAAAATTCATATTGTGATATGAATTGCCACCTATATTGACAGCAGCCAGGCTTACCCATCGGGCTGAGTATTGTCCTCATTCTGAGAAATTATAATTTCTGGTTTATAAACTCTAAGCTCAACACAAATGCACAACAGGTAGCTTAGATAAACAACCCAATTTATGTTGGAGGGACAGGTTACTACTGTTCCTAGTTGGTTAGCAGCAGTGGCTGCACCTGAAAATCTAAAACATCAGTACTAGAGGAACTGAAATCATGGGAGAAGGCACCCCCATGCAAAATTAGTCTGAAAGCGCTGTTGCAGAGGAAAATTGAGGCAGGCATAAGGAGGAGGTTAGAGAAACTTTGGGAACATTCATAATAAATGTGGACACAGATGATTTGGCAAACATATAGCRAGGAAGCAGTGTCTGCATTGCAGCTGGTCGAGTCCCATTTCATGTCTCTGCTGCTTAAATAGGGGAGCTGCTGCTCGGCACAGGCGTGGCTGCTCGAGTCCCATGCAATTGTGGACTGCACAAAAGAAGTGTACAAAGCTATAAGGACCTGGGTTCAGATTCTAGTCTGGCCAAGAGGATTAACATCTTGCCCTAAAGGCCCCTTTCTCTCTGTCCTGTCTTTCCCTGGATTTCCCTGGAAGGACAGACCATGACTAAGAACCAGAAAAGCTTTTCATTTTTAGTTCACCTTGGAAAATATAAAGCATTTGCACTAGCAAGAAGGCTCTGTCTCTGCTGTGGCACAGCTGAAATGCCAACCTGACAGATGGTGATGGGGAGAACTCCATGCTGCCTGGGCTTCAGTGGTGCCCAAGGAGCCTGACTCCAGGGGCAGCCAACGCTGGGGACATCCACCTGCATTTGAGGCACAGTTGGGCACTGCTGGGGGACAGAAGGAGAGCGCACAAGACAGGAGTAGTTGGCAAAGTATGCTTAAATGTGCTTTGTAACACATAAATTAATCCTTTCTGCCTCAGATCCATCTTCAGTGGTGTACTTCCTGCAGATTCCCGTGCCAGCTGGTATTCAGGCTATGAATTTTCCCCGTGGCATTTTTATGCCATGTCCCCAGCATGTGGCATGAAAATTATTAGACATTTTCCAATAAGTCAGTCATCCTCCACAGGCAGAAGAGAGGTTTAGCGTACAAAACAAGGAGCCGGCTTTGGGTAGACCTTTGAGCTCAACTAGCACATTCTATTGTACCTCAATTAATAAAAGACCTATAGGATGAATGGGGTTGGAGGGGATGGTAGCAGGAGACAGTCCTTAAAAAGGAGTTAGGCTCAGAATGGGGTTGGTGGGACAGGTAAGCCTGCCTGCACAAAGATGGAAAAGACCTTGTGGGACTTTCTAGCAAAATTGCTTACAAAGCTCTGTCCGGGGAGGAGAGATTGCTGTGCTTGGATTTATTACAGTGCCAAGCTTCTTCCTTTGGTATGCAAAGTTTTGCCTGTGGTGACAATAGATGTTTTCTGAAATTTCAAAAAGAATATAATCAAAACAAATTGCAACCTATATTGTATGTTTATAGCATTTTGGCATGAAAGCAATTGTAAATGCTGGTCAGAGTAGGTGTTTAAAAGTAACAATAGGGAACTGTTGAATTCTCCACAAAAATTGGTGGTTTGCATCTTTCCTTCATAAAAATTGCCAGGATTGTTTGCAGGGATTTGTGTACGTGAAGTACACATTTGTGTGCATGGACTTATTTCAGTGCATTCACCTAGCTCTTAAACTTTGATAAAAGTGCAGGCAAGCTTTCAGTATCTTCTAAGACTATATTATAATGACTTACTACCAAACAGTGGTTTTGCTGCAGAAAACCTTCAGCTCTACAGCACTTACATTCTTTGCGAAGACACCTGGTGCAGTGGTTGTCACAGTGTCACTAGTAGYGTGGCAGCTTTCCCAAACCCTGTACCTGCAGAGAGATGCATGGGAGCCCGATGCACCACATCCTGCCTTTTTCATCATCTYGTGATGCTGAACTTCCTCTGTCTCTGCAGGTCCCTTGCAATCATGATGAAGTCTAGAAGAGTGCAGGYGCTCCTGACCCTGGTAGTTCTGTCCTTCTTTCTGATCCACTTCCTACCCTGCAGCAACAACCCCCACACAGAAGAAAAACCTTCTCCTGTCCACATCCTCATTCTCTCATCCTGGCGGTCAGGATCTTCCTTCACTGGACAAATCTTCAGCCAGCATCCCAGTGTCTTCTACTTGATGGAGCCCGCATGGCATGTTTGGGTTAAGATGTACCAGAACAGTGCCAAAGTCTTACACATGGCAGTTCGGGACTTAGTCAGGTCTGTCTTTCTGTGTGACATGTCTGTGTTTGATGCTTATATGTCCAGCCAAAAGAAAAAGTCTGATTTATTTCAGTGGGAGACAAGCCGAGCCTTGTGCTCCCCACCTGCCTGTGACTCATTCAGTCGCAGTGACATAATCACTGCAGGCAATTGCAAAACAATCTGTGGCAAGTACCCATTCAGCAAGGTGGAAGAAGCCTGTAAAACCTATAGCCATGTTGCCATCAAGGAAGTTCGGTTCTTTGACCTGAAAGTTCTCTATCCCCTTCTCACTGATCCATCCCTGAACCTCAGAATCATTCACTTGGTACGAGATCCTCGGGCTGTGTTCAGATCTCGAGAGAATACAATGGCAGACCTGAAACGTGACAGTAACATTGTTGTGGGGTCTCAGAAGACAAAGGGAGAAATGGGGCCCTACAACACAATGCAAGTAATCTGCAAAAGCCATGTTGAGATATACAAGGCAGGAAGTCAAGCCATTCCCAGCTTCCTGAAAGACCGGTACCTGCTTGTTCGCTATGAAGACATTGTCAGAGACCCGCTAGCAAGGGCTGCTCAGATGTATAGGTTTGCAGAACTCCATTTCACACCAGAGCTTCAGAAATGGGTCCACAACATCACCCATGGGAAGGGTCATGGAGCACAGGCCTTTGATATTGGGTCAAGAGATGCACTGAGAGTATCCCAGGCCTGGAGGAAGACAGTTCCCTTCCAGAAAATAGAAAAAGTGCAAAAGGTGTGCAAAGATGCGATGGACTTGTTGGGCTACCGGCTTGTTGAGTCTGAAGAAGAGCAGAAAAATATGTCTTTGGATCTTTTGTTTGCGCAGAACTCCTCTGAGTATCAAATTCTGAAGGCAGAAAAGCTGGTCTCTAAGCCTACTCTCTGAGGGCTGCATAGTGCAGAACTGAAGCCAAAGAGGACAGAGGTGTAGGAAGTGTAGAGTGTAGGAAGTGTAGAGTGTATGCATGGATGTGCATGGATGCAAGGACAAGTAATACAAGAACCCTGACTCCATTCAGGAGAGCTCTCAGCAGTACTGGATCACTCTCCAAGACCCCTGGAGACTCAGCCACAATGGAGGCTAAAGTAATGCAAGTTTGTTTTCCAAATTAATTATGTTTAGGTTGGAGCATACAGCATACCAAAGGAGTAGGACCAGATAGCAGAGTTCAAACCCCACACAAGACCACCAGCTGAAAACGAGGGAAACCACAGGGAGCAACTGCACTGCAAAGGAAGAGGAAATATAAAAGGAAGCTGAATAAAGAGAACATTATTTGTCATGCTGCCACACAGGATACATAGTGCCAGGAAAGACACAAGGATGACCAGACATTTGGTTTCTGGAAAGATGTTGGGTTTTGTCTTGGTTTTTTTTTTTTTTTTGTTTTTTGGTTTTTTTTTCAAGTCCAGTTTTCCTTTTGTTCCACTCATGTGTCTCGGTATCCAGCCTTGGTGGCAAAGTTGGGGAAATGTTTGTGTTCACTTACTGTATAATGGGAAAATGGAATAAACCTGCTATTGTTGAAAAGAAAAACTCCTGGCTTTTCATGTTGGAAACCATTTTTGGGATTATATGAATCTGTTTATTTTTTAGCTGAAATAATTCTGTCTTCTAGCTTTCAAACCCACGAAAGGTTATTTCCCTGGGAATACCCACAGTCCACATGTGTGGCAGAAGAATTCATGCTAAGGTTGAGATCCTAAAGACAATGTAAGGACACAGATTCCAATGGCATAAATACTGGAACTGGGAAGATGGGTTTATAGGAGTGGACAGAAGCCAAGAAAAGATCAGGAAGTTATCCTTTTGAAATATTTGGTGAGACTATTTCTTGTCACAGAGCACAAAAAAGTATGTTTCATGGACTATGCCATTTTTCCACCTCAAGTGAGAATATATAGCTCAAACCCAAACAGCAGAATTGTTTTTACCTAGTTTTAATAGTGTTTCAGAAGAAAAGGAGAAAAACTCAGCACCAAACTTGGGGAGGAGTGAAATGTCTACAAATATCTCTTTCTGAACATTCTCTTTCATGTGCAAACTGCAGAGCCCCTTGAATGCACATCTACAGATCACTTGCTAGCTTGGCAATATGGATATCTATATTCCTAGAGCTAAASCCCTAATCACTGAAAAGGGTGGGATATTGTATTACGGAGATAAGTCTCATTACTAGGGATCTGGTTTAATCACAAAATCCATGCTGAGCAGGCAGCACTGGCATCATGGTGGAAAGTTCACTGAAAGCAAGGTATGTTCCTTTACACTGTTTACAGAAACTTGAAGCAGGCAAGCTGACAGAGAAGTAGTTGTACGGCCACAGAAGCACACAGCCACTGTTTTTCTTTATAGTCCCTTTAAAACAGACCTCAACATATTCAATTAAAAGCAGCTAAAAGCCCCTTCTTACTGAAGTTATAGTAAAGAGCTTCCTACTTTAAGTGCCAAGAAGTCAGATTCAGAGCAGAAATAGATTATTTCGAATGCTGCCCTAAAAATTGCTAGTTATCTCTACATTTACCATTGTCAGCTTGACTGGCTTAAGTTTTATTATAAATACTTGTTTTCAGTGGATTCGATCAATTTCGTGTATCAAACGATCACCTGAACAAAAACCTTCACAGTATTTTCAGTCGGTAAAAAAATGACGTAAAAGTAACATACGATGCATTTTCTTAATGTATTGTTCTGAAAATTACCTTCTGCTTTCTAAGCTTAATCAGAGAAAATGCAGGATAG
The DNA here is from genome assembly GCF_030028575.1 of Malurus melanocephalus. Classification (NCBI taxonomy): domain Eukaryota; kingdom Metazoa; phylum Chordata; class Aves; order Passeriformes; family Maluridae; genus Malurus; species Malurus melanocephalus. The sequence continues at coordinate 65,519 of NW_026623837.1, read as the reverse complement.
TTGATTTCAGTATATCTTTATTACAATCCTTTAGGTATGTTTCCTCAATACAACAATTTGTAATACTTTTTTTCTGGGAACAGCAAAGTCTTGCCAGTCTGGTCACATGAAAATTTAAAGTTGTGTTAATGTGAGCAAAGGCAACTTAAAATACTTCTGGAGGAACAATAAGAAAGCCCAATAAAAAGGCCCCAAAATTTCAAGATGCTGATGATGACATGTAAAACTMTGACTACGACCTTTGGCACATGCATAAAATAAAGATCACAGAAGTCTGTTTAGAAACAAACAGTAAGTTTACATTGTATAAGTTTCGAAGAATAAACTCTGTTTTTACACCAGTAAACTGTAAGATGGAGAAGTCTCTAGTCAAAAGGACATTTAAAAGCTTACTCTGTGGTATTCTTGTTGGTTGCTCTTCAACCTAGTGCATACAATGTTTCTCACTGGTAACTCTGGTTATGAAAGAAATTAATTGATTGTGATGAAGGCTGGCTAACTCCAGAAAAAAGCAAACAGGAAATACTCAAATTCCAGACAATAGCTTGCAAACCCAGAATTTCTGGCTGTAGAATTGTTAACTCAAAGCTCTTTTATGTGCATTGCCACTTTGCTAATTTTTCCAGGTATACAAATATTGCTGCTCCAGGCAATAATACAAAGAAACTTGCATTGTTCTTTGAGCTACAAAAAAAACCCTCCTGAACTTTCGTGATACTACAGGAACCCGATACAAACATGGAAAACCAAACTATATCCAGCATGTCAAAAAGAGCGTAACTGTGTTGTGTGTAAGAGAAAGCAGAGAAAACATTTTTATCATGGGAAAAGGTGGAACCAGAAGAACCATATTTCTGGGTCCTCCAGGTTTTTACTTGGTAAAAAGTGACTACACCCATTTGCCTGCACAAGCAAGCGAATCTGTAGATAAGCAATGCCTTTCAGATGTTAACAGACGAAAAAGGGCAACCTTGGGTAAACCTTGATCTTTGCGTCTTAGCTCCTACACTGCGGAGTGCACCGAGTGCATATGGAAAGATTCTCAGCGTTAAACAATGTGTCCATATGGCTCTGCAAAGATAAAAACACTCTATGTGGACTCAGAAGTCTGCTTTCCTTCTTAGTCTATTGCCACAGTAAGACAAACTCACTCTTAAACCAAGAGTCACTTAGAATTACAAAAAGATATAGTAAGTCTGATCATTTTATATTGCAGCTATTTAGTGTGTTCTGCCTCTCACTTTGAATTCTAGAGCAGTTTAATTAAATAAGACCATTGAAATGCAAGACTATGGTGCTGCTAAGATGTGTATACTGCCCAAACTAGAATGGGAATTCTAGGCTGCACAAGGTGACAGGTCTGCTGTCAGGAGAAAGAAAAAACAGCAAGGAAAAATACCCCCCAAAATCAAAATTGAGAACACCAAAACAAAAAAAAAAAAACCACCAAAAAATGTCATGGGTTAGTTGAGGCGCTGCCATGCTTTAGTTGAGGTGCTAGGGCATGGGTTGGACTTGAAGATCTTAAAGGTCTCTTCCAACCCTAGTGATTCTGTGTGATTGTGTGAAAACCCAAAAGAAGACCAAAGCAAACCACCCGCCCCCAAAAAAACCCCAAAACAAAACAAAACAAAAAAGAAAAAAAAAAAAAACCAACAAAAAAAAAACCCACTTAAGGGCTTTTACCAGCCCATTTTACTTCACCAAAAGAATGAATTCCCCATTTTTAGGACTCACTTCAAATAATATTAAAATAAATGACCAGACCACAGTTTCAGGCTAAAAGTACTGAGCGTTTCAGATTATGACTGTCTCCTAGMGATGGTGTTCTCTCTCAGGCACAACTTAGGTGATAGATACATAAATGCTGATTATTCTTTCTTAACTTTTATCTCCTAACCTCAACTGGTACACATAGTCCTAGAAGCTGGTGTATTTTTCCTGGTTAAAACACATGGCCTGATACAAGTGTAACGTTGCTTGGATTAAAGCAGGTGCACCTCTTAGATCCACAGAGATGCAAAATTTGCCTTCTAAATAAAAAAAAATACTATAAAGCATTTTGGAAACTTCAGAACATTGATCAAATTTTTTATCGTGCTTCTGAAATGACTATTAAATTCACGCAACAGTACTAGATCTGTCATGTCCTCTTGCTAACTTTCCCTAAATACTATTCGCTTTGCTACATTTTCAGCTCCAAATTTTGCTATCAATTCATTTCTGACATGTTCATCATCCTTTTGCAATTCTAAATCATCCTCTCTGCTCCACACAGGGTACCCATCCAAGCGGTGCCCTGTCTGCAGAAAGTATGAGGTAGCTTGCACATCACCACTGTTTTTCAGAAACGCCTGTGTAACAGTGAATAGGTCCACAGCAAATTGCTCCATGAAGTACTCCATAGTTTTTACTATTTGTCCCACCACACCGGAAGCAGAAGCAGCGCTTTTTGGTCTTTCTTGTCTTTCTAATTGAATGTCAGGGGAAGCAGAGTTCTCTGGTCCAGTTTTCAGAGCAGATGCTGTTTCTCCTGGGGACCTTCCCACTCCAGCTTGTGTAGAAAGTTCTTCTGCAGCATCTGAAGAGTCACTTTCTGACTAACAGTAAGAAAAGAGGAGTCACCAATTAGACATGATATTTTCTGGCAAACATCTTTTTTTACCACTGCAACCAACCACCTTCCACTCTGACTCTACAGTATATAAAACCTCAGAAATTACTAGCATATCAAAAGCTAGTCACTGAAGTGAAGCCGTATCTGTTAATGAAATTGTACATGATCACAGAAAACCAYGATCTGTAAGGAAGAATTTGAACAAACTAAACATAAAAGGCAAAAGTGTGGGTTGATGTAACTGAAGGAACGATTTTTGTCAGGTTCAGGATGACTTCCATTTGCCAATACAGCATTTAACGTGACAACCCCCATCACATAAACCTCCTAGTATTAATTAGGGCAGGAATCAAGTTAAGAAAAAATGCACCAGCGAGGCACTATTTATCACAACCCACGTAAGTGACAGCTCACTGGAAGCTCCCGTTAAGACACGGTAGAAGAGATATCGGCGTTAAAGTCATTCATGTGTTAATCGTGAGCTTCTGTTGTGCCGTCAAACCAGGGAAGGTCTGTTCCTTCCTGTTCGCGCAGCGGCGGCTGCAGCAGCACGGCTGCTACCCAGGTTGGCCCCGGCCGTTCACCTCCGTGGTTTCGAACTCCCGATTAGCTGCCGCGAACAGGCCTCTTATCTGCGTGGGATCGTCCGTCTGCGGGGGCTCTGCGGAAACACGAAGGCTTAGTCTGCCGGGCCTCAGCGGGGCCCGGGCCCACGCTCCTTGCCGCCATCGCGCCCCTCGCAACCCTCCCCCGCCGCTGTGCTCCCCGCTCACCCCAGAGCCGCGGCCGTAGGTGCCGCAGGAAGCGGTCACGCATGGCCTGCCAGCTGTGCCGCGTCAGGCCCCTCCGCTCCAGCTCAATCCATAGCGCACAGCCGTGCACCCGCACCGTCCTCTGGCCGCGCACCGCCTGCAGCAGCGCCGCATCCTCTGCTTCCGTGAAGGCCAGGCGGTCGGGCGGGGCAGCGGCAGGCGGCGCGGCAGGCAGCCGGAAGGGCTCCAGTGGCAGCCGCTGGTTGCGCTCCACGCACTCCGTCACATACTCCGTTGAGATGGCCCCGTTGGGAGCCGCCTCGCCGGGCTGCGCCAGGAGCACGGCCCCTGGCTCCAGCACATAGCACAGCTGCCCGCCGCCCGCCAGCAATAGCGGCGCCAGGCGCATCTTGGCCTGACCGGGCCGCAGGTAGAACCGCATAGGGCGCCCGTTATCCCACAGGAACAGCGACCGGGACCGCACTGCCCCGGCCCGGCCGCCCGCCATCGCCGCTCCAGATCCGCCCGCCGCCCCTGTTCCGCCCGCCGCCCCTGTTCCGCCCGCCGCCATCGCCGCCCCTGTTCCGCCCGCCGCCCCAGATCCGCCCGCCGCCCCTGTTCCGCCCGCCGCCATCGCCGCCCCTGTTCCGCCCGCCGCCATCGCCGCCCCTGTTCCGCCCGCCGCCATCGCCGCCCCTGTTCCGCCCGCCGCCCCAGATCCGCCCGCCGCCATCGCCGCCCCGGCCCGGCCGCCCGCCATCGCCGCGTGCGCAGGCGTAGAAAGCCGGAAGGGCGGTGGCGGTGCCGGCAGCGGGGAGATGGCGACGGCGACGGCACGCGAGTGCGAGGCCGCGGAGACGCACCTCAGCAAAAAGTGAGGGTGGGCGGGTGGTCAGGTGGGGCCGGGACGGGGAGGTGAAGTGTGTCCAGCTGACCCGGTGCGTGTCTCCGCCAAGGCACCTCTCGGAGCGCTATGCTGAGCCCCGGCGCTGCGCGGCTCCGCAGCTGCGTCTGGAGGGCAGCGCCCGCGCTTCGATGGCAGCAGGCGCTTCATGACCAAAGCAGGTCGGTGCTTTGCGTATGGCTTTGCCCGCTTCTTTCCTTGTGGAATCCTGGAAGGCGGGGTCAGCAGCGCGGCAGGAGCCTGAGGGCCGTGGGGGAACAGGCTGGACCGCCAAGGTGGCTTCGGGAGCTCTACGTTATTTCTCGGGAAGTTTGCCTTGTTTCACTTAGGCGCTGCATAGGGCTCCTAGGCTCTTACGGATACAATGGAGTGCGGCAACTCCTTGAGGGACGTAGGCATACATTCTCAAGGTCTGTCTAAACGGCGTTTACTTTCGCTTTCACGTTCTCTGAGTATTTGTATCGTACAGGATGAACTGAAGGGGTTGAAAATAGGAAATGTTTAAACGTGCTTGAGAATTATTTTGACTATTGGGAAGAGCAAGGGAAGTGACAGGGTTATTTGTGCAGTTAAATTTTAGCAGAATCCTGCCAGTCGTTTTTCTGTAGAAGTAACAGAGTACTTGCTGCAAACGGTTTCGTTCTTTTTTTTCAGTGAGCTGAAGAGACGTTTAAAGGCTGAGAGAAAAACAGCTGAAAAAGAGGCAAAGCAGAAAGAGCAGAGTGAAAAGCATTCAAATAAGCCTTCCTTGACTTCTGAGGATAACGTTGGTGCTGATGAGGAAAGCTTGGATCCAAATGTGAGAATCTGGACCCATGCTTATTCGATGTTCTGTGAATAAATCTTACTGACTGGCATTTGATTTTTTTATTTATGGGTAATTAAATGGTTCAAAGGGGAGAGATGTATATTCTTGCCTCAGGGCAGCTGCAGTTTAATTCTCAGCCTATAATATACTTTCAGATTCTAATAAAATAATTTGATTTTGTTTGTTTCTGCTGACAGCAATACTACAAGATCCGTAGCCATGCAGTCCAGCAGCTTAAGGGCACAAATGAAGATCCCTATCCCCACAAGTTCCATGTTGAGTTATCTCTCTCAGATTTTATAGACAAGTACAGTCACCTGAAGCCGGGAGACCACCTGACGGATGTTACAGTGAGAGTGGCAGGTAAAGGCTTATCTGGCCTACAGAAAAATGTAGTCTTAGCTGCTTTTATTGCTGGGTTGGTCATTTTTGAGTTTTGCTGATCTCTGTTACTCAGTCATGGAGACTGTAGCAATGTTAAACTATTAAGGATAAATCCTTCGGACTGAGGACCTGTGCAACATCCCTTGCAACAAGATCGGATTGTAACATGGGCTCCAGGACCCAAAGTTTTTATGGTCTTTCCTGCAGTGGTTTTCATATTGAGACTTGACTGCTTGTCTTTCACAGTTAGTGAATAGTTCAGAGCTGATAATGCTTTGTCTAAGTGATAGTACTGTGGCTTTTGCCCCTGTATCTTTTTGGCTAGGGTCTCCTTTCCTGATGTCTAGCCTGCTTTGATATTTAGGTCGAATCCATGCAAAGCGTGCTGCTGGAGGGAAACTGATTTTCTATGATGTTCGTGGTGAAGGAGTCAAGTTGCAGGTCATGGCGAATTCCAGGTAAGTAGAGGTGTTTCCTGTAGAGTTCTAAACTGCACTGTACTCTGAGATCTAGATAGCTGTATTTGAGTATTCTGTTTCATCTGTGTTTTGGCTTAGGTAGCCAGGTAATGTTTTGCTTCAGATGTTGCGGTTGAATTCCCTGTTAAAATATCTTTCAGACACACACGCATGCACACACACACACACACACACACACACACACACACACACGTGTGTGTGTGTATGTGTATTTTTTTTTAATGGATTTTGTCATGCGAGACACTTGACAACAGTTTGGAATATTGAATTTTAAACAAACATGCTTACATTTGTTTTGTGATTACAGCCTCTACAAATCTGAGGAAGAGTATTTCCGTGTTAACAACAAGCTGCGTCGTGGGGACATTATTGGTGTAGAGGGGAATCCTGGGAAAACAAAGAAAGGGGAACTGAGTATTATTCCTTATGAAATCACTCTGTTATCTCCATGCCTGCATATGTTGCCTCATCTTCATTTTGGCCTCAAAGATAAGGTATTTGTCATACCTGTCAGTTTTGAAGGCAATTGGACAGATCATAGAACGGTTTGGGTTGGAAGGGACCTTAAATATCATTTAATTTCAACACCCCTGCCATGGGCAAGAATGCCACAGACAGTTCTGAATAGATGACCTTTGATACCTGCTGGTATTATCGGTGAGCAAAGGAATATTCGTTTTGTTTCGGTATTTTTTTRTTTGGCATAACATTTTATCTAGTTTGTTCTAAAGATACATGTTCTTTTCAGGAAACTAGGTATCGTCAGAGATACTTGGATTTAATTCTTAATGATTATGTGAGGCAGAAATTTATAACCCGTGCAAAGATCATCACTTATCTTCGTAACTTTCTAGATGAATTGGGCTTCCTTGAGGTAAGACATCAGTGTTTACTTGTTTACTTCCCTCAGCATACTGAACGTGCTTACAATTTCTCACAATTTCTCAACTTCAAGGATGTTTTGTATTCAGCCTCATATACAAAGTGCTCACAGAACTGACAATAATAACCTCAGCATGATGTGTTTTATCAGTTTGATCTAATGGGAGCAATTCCTTTCCTCTCTTCTTGAAGTTGAGATTATTCATCAGTTGGTGAGGTTATGGCTTGGGTACCTTTTGTCAAGGTAATAAACCAATCTACTGCTGTCCTTTCCGTATTTCAGTAAATCAAGGTGGAAACAACATCTTTGAAATGCTGTTTTGCCTCTGGAGGTAAAAGCCAGTTTTACTTACTGTAGGCAGAATTGGATTGTGCTGATCCAGGTTCAGGAAACTGGACTTGGCTTTGTTGAATTTCATTTTCWGCGCCATAGAGAGGATTTTGCGATAATGCCACAGTGCTGTTCCTGGCTTTGATAACATGAATCCAGTAGGTTCACATTTGCAGAAAATATGAACGACTCTTCATAGCAACAGATAAATTAAGTAATTTGTTATTATTGACTGCATGAAAAAAGTGCACATTTGTTCAGAATTTTCATATACTGGAATGTGTAACAGTAAGTGTAATACAGATTTTTCATCACAACTAGCTGTTTTCTTGATCTATGCAGTTCTGGTTTGGAAACTGATTTCATGAAAACAAGGCATTTTTTTTTCTTGTTACAGGTTGAAACTCCTATGATGAACGTAATTCCAGGTGGAGCCGTGGCAAAACCATTTATCACATACCACAATGAATTGGATATGAATTTATATATGAGAATTGCTCCAGAACTTTACCATAAGGTAAAATTCAAGCCACTCATGGCTAAGCCTATATTCCTCAAACTGTTTTAAAAAAAGCAAGTGTAGCTAAAATAAGGAATATTCTTGAAGAAAGGTGGACTTGTCTCATGAATGAGRTTTATGAAGTTGTTTTGCAGTTGCACGTGTTTGGGCTCTCTTAAGTTCTTTTGAGAAAGTGTGTTTACTAGAATTTCGTTTTGTTTAGATGTTGGTGGTTGGTGGTCTGGACAGAGTATATGAAATTGGGCGTCAGTTCCGGAATGAAGGAATTGATTTGACTCACAACCCTGAGTTCACAACTTGTGAATTCTATATGGCTTATGCAGACTACCACGACTTAATGGAAATTACAGAGAATTTGCTTTCAGGTGATGTATTCAATATTGTTAAAAAAAGAGTAAGGAACTCTGGAAGATTTCTTATTATGTGGCATACTCTTCTTCTGAACCTCACGTTTCTTTTGTAGGGATGGTGAAACATATTACTGGGAGTTACAAGATCACTTACCATCCAGATGGTCAAGATGGACAGGCCTATGAGATAGATTTTACCCCTCCCTTCCGGCGAATTAGCATGGTGTATGATCTGGAAAAGGTCCTAGGAGTGAAATTTCCTTCAACTGAGTGTTTTGAAACTGAAGGTTAGATGCTGAGTATGAATGTCCTGTATTTTTTCCTTAAAGAAAGCAGGCAAAAGGTTGCAAGTTCTCAGGCTGCAGTCTGTTAGTTGCTTTTTTTGAGGTAGTGCTAACACGTGGGATTACTTTCTTCTGATTTTGTTGGTTTACCTAAGTCCAGAAAGAAGACTTTATTCCTTGCTGCCTTTGGCAGGATCAGACTCTTTTGCCTTTTCCTCTGTTGAATATGTGTGAATGAATATACTCAAAAGGCATGATGTACCGAGTTCTTGATCTGTTAAAGAGATCTGACTTTTTATTTCTTATTTCTCCTTTTGTGTGCAATTGAGTTTCCATGCCTGCAGTTGTAGCTTGGGTGTATGATTATTTGGGGCTTTCTTAAAATGTGCTGTTTATTCCTGGAACTAAGAGACATAAGAAAACAAGTTCACATGCTTTATAGTATACTTTATAGTATACTATATACTTGTCCTCCATTCCCTCCTCCATCTGCCCCACCCCCCAAATAATGTCCAGTACTTATGTGGTGTTGTGCTTAACTCTTGTCAAGTTTCTGGAGCATAAAATTACTCCTATTTTACTGCAAACAATTAAAACCAAACACTTTCTGTAGAGTGATATTTAAGCTCATGTTTTCCATGATATCTACCATTGAGATCTTACCAGTCGCTCTAAGACACGTTGAAGGATCTATTAAGAACAAAAAATGGTTGCTGGGGTGTCTGTTTTAATTTTTGTCTGCAATTTCAGAAACTCGCAGGTTCTTTGACAACCTTTGTGTGGAGAGAAATGTTGAATGTCCACCTCCCAGGACAACAGCCAGGCTTCTTGACAAAGTAAGCAAAGGTTGATTTTTATAATCCTGATTGCTTTCAGGATCTCTCTGTATCAACAGAAGTCGCTTCAAAGAGGTTCAGCTGCATCTGGAAAAACATGCTGCAGTGCATTTGAGTTACTACTGTATTACAGTGAGAAAATTTGCTGTATCAAAATTGTCTTTTATATTGTCTGCACCAAAAAGTAGTTTACCTATGTCTGCTTAAAGTAGTTTACCTGTGTCTTGAGCACTAGGGGATTTTAGTTGGATAAATGGTCTATTATGGTTAAAACAGATCTGCTTTATTTAGGTCAGTTTTGTCTGTGAGATGTATGCTTCAGTATGTAGCTGACCAAAAGGGCAAGCATACCCTATCGTTCTGTCAGCTGAATTCCTTTGTACCCAAATATTGTCTGATAGCTATTCTTTTGATGCTTTTCCTATTGGCCCTTGTTGTAATGTGCAAATTGAATCATTATACAGTTTTTGCTGTGTCATTTTTCTTACCTGACAAGGATACACACACTCTGTTGATCAAGACATTGCCATGACCATAAATACTTAGGAAACTCTTCATATTTCTGGTACTTTCTTCTGTAGCGAAGAGAGAAAATTAAGATGCTTGGTGAAGGCAGTGCTAGGAAAGTGCATAATTGTACACTGCATAGTTGTTTCACTTTTGTTTTCCCAGTTAGCTGGTGAATTGCTGGAAGTCATTTTATCAACCCAACATTGTTTTTCTCCCAGTTAGTTGGTAAATTCCTGGAAGTCACTTGCATTAACCCTACCTTGTTTTGTGTTTGTTTTTCCAGTTAGTTGGTGAATTCCTGGAAGTCACTTGTATCAACCCTACATTCATCTGTGATCACCCACAGGTCATGAGTCCTCTTGCCAAATGGTAAGAGCATGACACACAATCAGTGTGTAACTCAGAATTCTACCTTATGAAAGAAAAAAGTTACATATGTGAAAACAGAGATTTTAATGTTGTGTACAAGTTTGTGAATTCTGACACAAACCAATATAGACATTGGTTCCTGAGCTGTGAAACCCATCATCCAGAGAAGAGGTTTAAATTGCTTAGTACCTTGAAGTTTTGATAGCTGTTAGTGCTAAGTGTGAGCAGTGCCCCTAAGAAATGTATGTGCCATTTGCTTCTCTATGCGTGTTTATTGTAGGGTATGTCTGTTTTGTCTTCACATAGGCATCGTTCTCTTCCGGGACTAACAGAACGCTTTGAACTCTTTGTAATGAAAAAGGAAGTGTGCAATGCATACACAGAACTTAACGATCCTGTCCGACAGCGTCAGCTTTTTGAGGATCAGGCCAAGGTATAGTGTCTTGTTGATAGTGAGTATAATACAGGTATGTAAGTAAAGAGTATTTCCTGTGTCTCTTCCAAATCTGTCATTTGTACCTACTGCTGAAAAGAGTTGCTATTACTTTGAGCAAGTGTTTTTCATTSAAGTGGAAGCCTGTCATTACAATTCAGTTCCTTTTCAAAGGAACCTTGCTCTCTAAGGTGAACAAGTTCAAACACTGCTGTTGATTAGGCTTTTTGGTGCAACTTTGTCTCGGAATATCTTCCCTTTTATTCCACCCAAAGTACTAAACTGGAAAAACACAAATGTGCAAATAGGGTTTTTCCCCCAGGTAAGTATGTAGTTACACAACATCATACTTGTAGGTTCTTAAACAAATTTTCATGTCCAGTAAGAGTTTGAATGCTGTGTAAGAGGTAGCTTAATATCCTGAACAGAGTTAACTAATATTTTAAATTGACTTACAGGATAGAGGTGCAGATTAGGAACTGTTAGGCTTGCAAATTTGTACTACTAGATTTCTCTATGTAAGCCTTGGAAAGGAGTGACCGTAACTCATTTTGGTATTAATTTGGTATACACATCCAGGAATGCATGTTTGGCCACACATGACTGAGATCAAATGATGCAGTCTGCAGAAATAGATTCCTGTTCTTCATACTCTTTCTAATGGCTTCAGGGTGCCTGAGAGGTTTAAACAATTGTCAAAGCCAGGAGAATAGATTTATGTTAACTAACTAACTTGAAAATGTGTTTGAAGATGTTCTGTCAGAATGAATAATATTACAGGTGTCTTTAATTTTTGGTCTGTTGTCTATGTACTTGCTGCAGTGCTCTCCTGATTATAGCCAAACTTTGTAGGCACGATTGTACGTATCGATTGAAAATTAGCCTAAAAATTTAATGTTATGGTGTATGTATTTAATGGGTAGAGACTGAGATGAAGGATGATAGTTTGCATTTCATGATTTTAGGGAGAAAAATATGCCATAACGGTCTTTGCAACGTCTTCCTTGAAACTGTGAGCAGAAATGTTTGCTGTTGTTCCGACACTTATTATTGTCAGTTTCAAAATTTGAGATGGCTGACTAATCTGTATTTTTATTATTATGGCTTTTGTCACGTGGAGACTGTCAGGGTCAGGTGCATTAGTTACCATCTCAGTGTACGGTGTTTTAGTCTTCCTATTTGAGAGGAAAAAAAGCATTAGTTCACGAAGCAGCTACCAATGATTCAAGCAATTACCCGCCTTTGTTGTTTCAGCAAATGTTGATAGGGGGTTGCTAGCAATGAAGAACCTGATAAGCTTTTTAAAGCAATTCATTCTATCATCTGCTGCCATATGGCTCTGAAAGATGGCTTTTACTGAAGTGAAGAGCCTGGGCCTTTATCAAAGTAGGAGACTTACAGGGCAGAAAGAAATTGAATGTAGAGCTCCAGAGTTCTCTGTGTGCTGAGGTTCCTTCATCCATTAGTCATTTGCACTGCTAATTGGCCTTTGGTTTCATCGGTTGTACGGCAGCTACAAATAGCAGTATTCCTCCTTTTTGGTAGGGGTTAGCAGGAGCGGTGCTGTCCAGCTCTCTACAAGCCACGTTTTAATTCCCTCGTTTAGGCAAAAGCTGCAGGTGATGATGAAGCCATGTTTATTGATGAAAACTTCTGCACGGCACTGGAGTATGGTCTTCCTCCAACAGCTGGCTGGGGCATGGGAATTGATCGCTTGACCATGTTCCTTACAGATTCCAATAACATCAAGGTGAGCATTAGCAGTGGTTATGTCAGAGAACGGGGAATTGGATTCTGCAAAGCTGGCTGTGTCTGACGAAGCCAGTGCAGACAGTGCAGCAGTGCGAGATTCTTCTAAGCCGCGRATCCCACCCGGGCACAGCTCCTTGGCGCGCGGCCGAGCAGCGCAGCCCGGGCCGCTCTCGCGAGAGCAGCGCACGAGATGTGGCGTTGCCGGTCGGCGCGGCCGCTGACGCTGTTGCTGTTCGCAGGAGGTGCTGCTCTTCCCCGCCATGAAACCGGAGGACAGCAAGAAGGAGGCGCAGCCCGCCGAGGGCACTTCTGTGTGAGGCTCCAGACCGCCGCGGGCACCTCCGCGTGAAGCCCGCGTGGCGAGGGCTCCTGCGTTTGAGCTTCGGAGCGCCGCATACCTTCAATAAAGGCAGCTTTCTCTGCACTCGTCTCTCTGTTTTGTGCGCTTGCGCCGCGGCCGCTGCTGCCGGCGGGTGCCGCGCGCGAGAAGCAGCTGCGCGTGCGCGGGTCCCGAGGCGCTCCGCGGGCGGCGCGGCTCCGGAGGTTCGTGTGGCGCCGCCCGTCCTGGCCCAGAGCGGCGGCGCCGTCGGTCCGGCGGGTGGGGAGGGGACTGTCCCCGGGGTGGCGGGAGGTCCTGGCCCGAGCGTCGGAGCGTGAGCTGCCTCGGTTCTCGGCGAGGTGGAGGCCTGGAGTCCTCGAAAGAAGGCGSGTGCTGCCGGCTTCCTCAGGTGCGCCGCAGGGACCGCACCGGGACGGCGGCGTGATGTATGCGGTTAATTGCTTCATAGTGGGAGCCTTGGGAACCCAACAGTCCCACCTGCTGCTGCACTGCAGGCTTCTAGCACTGTTTTTTGAAATTTTTTGAGAATCGGAGAAGGTTGTTTCCTGTAAGTAGTCTTGAGAGGGGTGATGCAGTTAGGTCTCGGTTGTTTGAATCTGGTGCAGGAAACTGTCGTGAAGAGCAAGATGGTAGGGTTTGAAGAGATGGGTTTTTTTATTCAAGTGTTGTGATGGAATCCAATTCTGTGTAGAACCTGCACTTGCATCGAGAGCCATGTGGTCAGCTGATGAAATCGCTGGGCTATGTTACCTACATTATAGGACCAGACTTCCTAAGCAGGGGAAACCAGATCCAAACAGGGAGTGGACTTCCCTGGCAGCTATTGTCAAAGTGGAGTCTGCAGCCCAAAGAGACGTTCCTGTTAGTTCAGGAAACTTTCAGGGTAAGAATGAAATGTGGGGATAGGGTTGGGAGGGAAGGGAGAAGGAGAGAAAGTAATTGATGCTTTCTTTTTATTTCCTTTTTTTAGTGTGCCTTTTAAAAAAGAACATGCACTCCTTCCTATTCCACTTCTGTCTCTATCCAAAATCTTTACTCTTTATGATTGTAAAAGCTTTCAAAACTTTTGTCTGAAAAAGGGTGGTTTTAGTGAAGTGCTGTTCTTCCCAGACTGTAAATAAGATGAAAACCTGCATTTGGCTGTTCAGTATGTGGTGAAAGTCTAGGCAGGACCTGAATTTCTAATACAAACTCCTGAAAAAGCATGTTTGATTTGATAGAATTCTAGATAGATTTGCCCTCCTTTAACAAGTTGTGTTACTGCATTTTGAATTTACATTAATTTGTCATGATCTTCTTTTCCCTTAGTAGCACTTGAATGTTGTCAGGCAGATTGTATCCCATATTTGTTACTTCTTATGTGCCCGAGGAATGCTATGGCAGTGTCTGCTGTGTGCTCTCCGGCATAGCAAGCCTGTGTTAGCATTCCGCCTATGCAGTCATAGACTTTTGCTAGCACTGGTGCTTTTGCGTGCTGTATTCACTTCTTGATCTGATACTGTTTCCGTTCTGTAATGTTGCATGGTCTGCCTCCCTCTACATTGCCTTTTACTCAGTGTTCTGCGCGTTGTCTTACCAGAATGACCGCATGAGAGCAATGCTTCTGTCAATAGACAGAGGTGGTCGTTTCTTCGGTTAACGTTGTTTCTCTTTCAGTAGCCATGGAAGTTGTTGCAATGGGAACTGGAACAAAATGTATTGGCCAAAACAAAATGCGAAACACCGGTAAGTATGGTGTAAAATTCAGGAACAGACTACCTATGCTACCTTCTTTCTCGCTAGTGTCAAAGAATCAATGAACATGTCCAAGACTTATTCTGGATTGAACTATAKTCTGTATTTTAGATCTTTTTTTAATGTTTCTTGTGATTTGGCCGTCTCAGAAGAGTATTAGTACAGATATTTTTCTGACTAATTTGGGAAAAATGTGATTAAACTCGTACCATTTGCAATCTGGATATTAAGGGTCCGAGTAGAAAGTTGACTAGGAAAAGGTAAAACTAGTTGGTTTTGCTGTTGTCTTCAGTGAGCTCAACTCTAGAAAATATTTTCCTCTTATGATAACATTAATTTATTTTTAAATTAACTTGGTGATAGGTCATGTTATTGGTTATCTGTTAGATCACTTCTAAACTTTCAATGCAGTTGAAGAGGATGTCTTATCACCTGGCCTTTTGCCCCTGAAATAAAACATGACCTACAACTCCCGTTCCTTTAGATACCACAATAGGCAGATATTCAGGCACGCTGAAGGTGAGATGTGTGAACTTAGTAAGTATCAGAATTATTTGCAGGAAAAGTAGTTTAACTTTTAGGACGTAGTCCAAAAAGAAACTTCAACCGAAAGCATAACAAACACTTGAAATGTTCTGGCAGAAATTTTTTTGAGAATATCAAGATTTACCCTTGTAAAAAGTCAGGAAGATTTTGAAGGGAGGTAGTGTTTATTCAACTCAAAGGGTTTTCAATATCAGAAGACTTAAAATTTGGTATTCAAACAAGTCTCTGACTTGCTGCAGACTGAGTAATTTTATCTTTCATTTGTGTAGGCTGTTGCTCTCATTTTGTGTTGATTGGAAGTTTAAATATCTTGCAATACTCTTAAAACCAATGGTATATCATCAGGTAGTAACAAATGTGGAGAATTGTCCTATGTCAAATTCTACTTGCTGTGTTTGTCATTTTAGTAATGATTTTGTATTCACATTTGAGTTTTGCTTTAGGAGACATTCTGAATGACAGTCATGCTGAAATTGTGGCCAAGAGGAGCTTCCAGAGGTGAGGCATGAATGAAGTTTGCCCAGTGCTGTAACAGTGCTGTTACTCAATGCCACCTGAGGTTGTTGTGATACAAATAACTTGGACCCGTTGCTGAAATAATCACATTCTGCAGATTCAGATATGAGGATGGCGTGAAAGACTGCATTGCTTCCGTGTAGGCAACAACAAATCCTGTTGTTGGCAGGATTTTAGCCAAATTTCTATACTTCTAGGTGGTGTTAAGGCCCTTTCACGAAAGCTTGCTTCTTCCTTCTTCTAGAGCCTCTGTACTAAGAATTAGGATCTGATTTCATGCAATAACAATGCAGATCTGATGACAACTAGCCAAGGATAGATTTTTTGCTTTTTCCCACACACCAGTTCTGTTGTTTACATGGGATAAACTGGTTCGGGGAACTGAGCCAGGAGAATAGTAATTTTGCAGAAATGAGTACATTTCTTGCCATTTGATGCCACTAAACAGAGTCTTGCAGGATCAGATGAGTTGCAGAGTTGGGAAAAACAGACTTAGTGGGAGGAGAGGACGTTATCTATACGGTTTGAGATGGTTAACTCCACTGAATCCAACCCTTTAAGGTCTGTTATTAAAGTTCCAATTACGTGTTTATGTTTAGTATTTTGGATGCCATCTCTCTGTAAAAGCGTAACTGATTGGCTCCTCATAGACTCAGTCAGGAAAGAACAGGCACTAGAGGGCGTCTTAAGTTTTGTTGTTTTCTCATGCATCAAAGTCAAGTAAACGTTTCATAAAAATTTTCTGCCTAACAGGTATCTTCTCCATCAGTTGTGGCTTGCAGCTTCCCATCAGCAATGTATCTTTAGTCCAGGAACTGAAACTGGGAAATGGAAACTCAAACCCAATATCACATTTGTTTTCTTCTCCAGTCATACCCCATGTGAGTATGTTGGAGTGAACCAGTTACATTACTCCCACTTGTAGAATCTTTTCTGTCCCTTGCCTTTCTTTGGTCTGGATTGAAAGTGAAGCAGGAATTTGTATTACCAATATGTAACTGAAGATGTACTTGACTGGTCCTCCACTGATTTGGCATTTTGTCTCACTGGGTGGGATTCATGGGAGCTCAGTTAATCTGATGTACTCTCATTATGTAGTGGAATGTGTCACTTTAAACATTAGTAGCTACTGTTTTCTTTTCCAGAAAATAACATGCTTGTCAGAGATCCTGTCATATTGCCCGGTTGCTTTACTTTAAACATTATCTCCTTGGATTAAAATTTTAATAAAAGGTCCTGACATTTACCACTGTTCCTAAAAACAGCCAAAGATACCTGCCCCCACCCAATAACCACCCCCAAACCCATGAGAAACAAAGAAAAAAACGCAGACTGACAAAAAACCCCCCAAACCAACATGCAAACAAAAAAGCCAAAACCAAGCAAAATAAATCAAAATGAAACAAGGGGAGAAGACCCAAAACTGACCAGTCAAAAAACTGCCAACAAACCAAAACCACGCTCCTGAAAAACAAGAAAAGAAGCCCATCCATGAAACATCCCTAGCTCCCCAATGCAAAACTTAGGGAATGCAATGAAGGTTCTGTCACGGAAGACATTCTTTGTGTGTTTTAAAAAAAAACCAGCCCCACAAAGATGAAGATCCGTTGGCAAAATGAAGGAATGTGTCCTCCTGGTCTTCCAACCATCGGGCATCTTGATATTACCGTGTTCTCTCACCAGTGTCTTTTCCAGCTGCTAGTCTGTTACAGGGCAAAGGATTCTTAAGAACTCTCAAAATATGCCTCATCAGTACTTCACGGATTGACTTAGTTGCTCATACATTTTCATCATTTTGAGTGCATTGCTAGAATATGCAGTATTACTTTTCTTCCGTAGTGAATTTGACAATAGAATTGATACCTTCAAATTTATTAATGAGAATAAGTTCCTGACTGTCTTCGTCTCACATTGTGAGAAATTTCTTGCATCACCAGGCCTGTCAGGCTTACTTTGCTTTGAACTGAGCTTCAGAATTTTGGTTCTGAGCTTGTTTCGGTGATATAGATTAAAGTTTTTACCCTTATTTGACCGATTATTCTTTAATTAGTCTTTTGAGGTTCATTGTTTAGTTAGATCAGGCTAGTTTTCCTGTGTGTCTTCAGCACTACTCGTAGTCTGTGAAATGCAAGACCTGAAGTACATATGGGCTCAGACTTAAGTGAAACTTGATTCAGCATTGCACAGAACCACATTGTTTCAAAAATGTGTTCTTGTAGTTAAATTGTTCTGAGTGCAGGTCTGTGAAAGCTAGTAGTAGTTGTCACGTTTCTGGTGTGATATGTTCCAGTCACAAGATGTGCTTTTAGCCAATATTATGTTATTTCTTTTGCTCTAGGTGGAGATGCTTCTATTTTTCCAGTCAGTGAGCCAGAAAACCAGCTTTCTAAGCCCCTGACTGGAGGTCATGCAGCTGGACAATCAGCAGGATGTAAAAGTAACCAGAGTCACTTGTGTCTAGAAGATAAAAAGAAATCAGAGAAAATGGCAAATAATCATATAATCAAGAGACTGAAAACCGATGATGATGGTTGTTTTTCCATAGTCACTGAAAACCTGGCTGTTCAGCATGAATCTGTGAAACGAGAAGACAACGCAAATCAAAAGAGCTGTGAATGTTCCGCAGAGCTGCAGACAATTAATAAGGAGACTGGCTTAGTGAGACCAGAGGTAGTAGATGTTCATAGAACTGGAGCAAAATGCGTACCTGGAGAGCTGGATGATGCCCGAATACCTGGGCTAGGGTACCACTGTGTGGGATTACTACGAGTGAAGCCAGGTCGTGGAGACAGAACATGCTCTATGTCCTGCAGTGATAAGCTGGCTCGCTGGAACGTGTTAGGGTGTCAAGGAGCGCTTCTGATGCATTTTCTGCAGTATCCAGTGTATCTGTCAGCAGTTATAGTGGGGAAGTGTCCATATAGCCAAGAAGCTATGCGGAGAGCAGTTATTGAAAGGTAAGTGCTCTCCTCAGTGCATGTGGAGACTGTGAGTTTTGTAAGACAACACGTGTCATACAAATATTAAAACTTTTGGTACTGTCTTGTAAGATGCTGATAGAGGATCTGTTAAAGTGTGAGCAGACGTGTGGATTGAAAACTGGCTAATTGACTAGTCCCAGAAGGTAGTGATCGGTGGGCAAAGTGTAGTTAAAAGTGTAAGTAGCTATATACTCCAGGCATCAAAGCTAGGTCTAAACCTGTTCAGTATATTCATTAATCGGTCATCTAGATGCTGGTGGAGAGTGTATGTCCAGAAAGCTGACTGAAGCCTCAAGACTGAGAGGTGGCTGATAGGCCAGGGCATTGTTCTGCTGTCCAGAGGGACCTCAACAGGCTGGAGAAAAGTAGAGAACTCCATGAAATTCAGCATAGGGAAGTGAAAACCTGCAGCTGGGAAAGAACAGTCCCATGCACTGATATATGCTGGGGGGCTGCCCAGCTGGGAGGCAGCTTCGTAGAGCAGGACTAGGCRTTCCTGCTAGACCTGAAGTTGAAAATGAGCCAGCAGTGTGCTCTAGCAACAAACAAGGCAAAGTATTACAGCAGTCCAGGGAGATGATTCTTCTCCTGGATCGACACCGGTGAAGCCACACCTGAAGGGCTGTGTCTAGTTCTAGGCCTCTCAGTACAAGAGGGACGTGGACATTCTGGAGAGAGTCCAGCAAAAGGGCCTTAAAAATGTTTTATGGATTTTGAACACATCTCCTGTGAGGAAATCTGAGACTACTCAGCATGGAGAAGGCTTGTGGGGATTTTACCAGTTCATATACCTGAAGGGAGGTGGCAGAGAAAATGGAGCCAGGCTGTTTTCATGGCTGTCAGTGACAGGACAAGAAGCAATGGGCATGAACTGAAGCTCAGGAGGTTCCCTTGGAACATCAGGAAACACTTCTGTGACAGTGATGGACCTCTGGCAGAGGTTGCCCAGAGAGTTCATAGACTCTCCCATCTTTGAGTTACTCAAAAGCCGTCTATATACTGTCCTGGGCAAGTGGCTGTAGGTAGCCTGGCTGGAGCACGGTGGTTTGACCAGGTAACCTACAAGAGGTCCCCTCCCACCACAGTTTTTCTCTGATTTATTGAAGTAGTTCAGGAYGCCTAATATGTGACCGCTTGTACCGGTCAGCTGGAAGAGGACGGTTGTGTTATACCAGAGAGGCAAAGCTTATGTTCATTTTCATCGTGGTAAAAATTTGTCTGCCTCTTTACTCTTAAACGCATCCAAGAGCTGATCTTTCTCCCTGCTGTATCTAGTAGAGCTCTCGTAACACAACCTGTCACCTCAGGGAGATGTGTATGAGGGATGAAGTGCACTGCTGCTAAATGAGGAATGTCTTCTGTTGTGCACTGGCTTTCTTTCTCCTCAGATTCTTGAGTTGATCAAAATTATCCCAGCAATAAGGATAGGAAGTGGATATCTTTCTTACTTGAGATGCTAAATCAGTAGAGAAGAGTACAGTACTAGAGAAGACTAAGTGCATTTGGGCAGAGTGAAAGGAGAGCAAGAAAGAAACCAGGAAGCTGAACCATTCTTTTTAAGTGGCAGTTACTACACCAGTTTGTAGGAAAGGTTTGACTTTGTTTAGTAACTCTTTTGCTCTATACTGCTGCATCCTTCTGGGGTGGTTATAAAAGAGGTCATAGTCTCTTAAAGGGAGAAGCTCTAGTTAGGTACCCGGTGGAGCACCTAATCATTTCATCATTCTGTAACATGTAACAAGAATTTRCCTAGCCTTTTTAAGTCTTAGTGCAGTCAAGTGTCTGACCGCACCAAGACTTAACAAGGCTATCACACTACTGCATTTAACAGTATGAATCTCACTCTTAATTTCTGCTCTGTGTAAATATCATGGTGATTAAACACACGCCATTTTTTCCTTGTATGATCACAGTGTCATTCATTATGCAATGGTAATTTAAGGTAACAAAGATAAGATTATACATGGAACTGTAAGTATATTTTGTATGTTTTTAGGCTTTGATTATAAACCTTTAGCTACATTAAACAATTRCCAATGTAATGTGGTTTGCTATGTAAATACTTTATAATTATTATTTTTCTTTGTGGTGGCAGAGGTACGTTGCAGTTCTTGTCCTGCATACTTCATTGATTATACTAGCTTTGAACTAGAACTTTTAAAAAACCAATTCATTGTAGTTTTTCTAGGACAGACAAGGTCTTAATAAACTAATATGGCTTTGTTTTTTTTCAACAAATAATTTTTGAAAGGAAAAATGCCTCCAAACCTCCTTGTCTCTCCTTTATAAGCCATGTTCAATTCAGTTTTAATGTAAAAGAAACATATTTCAGATAATGAAGGGAAACTGTGCAAAACAGGCTCGTTTGGGAAGAACACTGTGAAAATCACTTGCATTTTTCCCTGTTTACTTTAGGTGTCAGCACATCTCACCCTTACCAGACGGTTTTCTCACCCAGGAGGTTAAGCTGTTGCAATCAGATCTTCAATTTGAGCATAGCCGTCAGGCGATTCAGGAAGTTCAAACTAACAGCAAAACAAAACTTGTTCCTTGTAGTGCAGGTAAGTTAACTTGGGYTAGTTGCGTAACTGTGTGCAAAAGYCCAAATAGAAATGAGGTGGTTTTGGTTGCTTGGAGTGGAACATCATTCCTTGCCAGTGTACTACAGGCAAAGTATGAACAGCAAGGAATTTATTTCCGATTATAAACTTAATTGTTAATAATGAATARTATTTGTCTCAGCCTCTAGTTTCCAGTAGGGAGTTTTCAGACTGGATAAACATTTGGTTGATGCCATTAAGAATTTATAATGTAAACACAGACAGAAAATAACCAGGGGAAAGAAAAGTTGAGGACAAGAAGAAAACAAAATATTTCTTGTTTCAGTTAGTTTTGCATTCTCCTTGTAATGAACAGAGGACTTACCATGCTGAGTTATGTTTGTAATTGCCCCAAAAATCTGTGAATAAAGAAAGAATACAGAGTAGTATAGTGTAAAAATTGAATTGATAAATATTTTTGGTATGGCATTCTTTGTCACGGTGATGGATGAGTATTTAGGTCTTAGTGTGATTTAGCAACATGGTCTCATTTGGAAAAAAGTAATGGAATTGCTACTCTGTGTGTATGGCTATTCAGTTTCTTTAAACTTGGACATGCCTGCCTTCTGCTGTTGTATGCTTTTCAATCTGAACCAGAACTGAAAGATTTTCTGTTACAATAGAGCTAATCATAGAATGGAGACAAAGCGTTCCTTAATGGAATTAACATTCATTAAATTTGAGTTATTTACAAGTGCCAGGAAGGAAAATACTTCAATTTCGTGAGATAGCAAACGAAATTCATCATTGAAAAATGGTGCCAATTGTGTTAGCAAAAAAGGCCTGAAAGCAGCTGTGACTAAATTCAGTGTATATCTTTCTTTCTGTGCACTTCTCAGGTTGTTCTGTTAAATGAAGGTGAATGATGCCTTAGCATGCTTTTTTTAATGCAAAATTTCCTTTCTTGAAGGACTGAAAATCAGAATAAACTCTAAATTCAGGGTCACTACACAGAGTATTAAAAGGTGCTTGATAGAAACATTTCAGCTGGTATTTTAAAAAGATACGTGTTCTGTCTAGTGTTTTGAAGTTTGAGATAACTACGAAAAGGTGAAAGAATGGAAAATGCTTTAATTTTTAAGTAACTTTGTATCTGCTTGTCAGAATCTGATATCCTCTGACCAGGTCATTTTTAGGTACCTCACCTGTGTAGGGTTTAATACCAGTTATATGCATCTAATGTTATTTCATTTTRCACAGGATTATAACTTAGTAGAGTGATACAGCAGTGTACTAAAATCACAGTGCAAGTACAATTGGCACTTAGCGGAGTACAATAATTGCAGCATACAGCAGACTTTTAATACAAGGGCAAGTAATACCAGCGGTCTTTGATCATCTTTAATAGCAAGATGGTCTTTAGAGTGAATGCATGTGCGACTGTTTTGCCTGTTAGGAACACAGAGAAGAGGGAGAATTTAGGAAATGGAAGTTGTCTCGTGGTAGCAGAAGCTGAAGCGCGTGCTGTTGTGCTAGGGAGAGACTGGACCTGTCAGTTTCTGTTAAAGTGGTGCCGATGCTTTGCTAGTTACTTAGAAAGTGTAAGATACTGTTTGCAGAGTTTCAGCATTAAGTTGGCAGTCTAAGAAGATATCAAAGTTTACYGGCTTGGGATAGAGTTTAAGGTTGTTGGCACTTGCTATCTCTTTCAACAAATTATTTTTATTTGACTACTAGCTAATAATGTTTTTCAAGTAAAGTCTACAAATAATTGATTTATGTCAGTTATCAAACATAAAACTACTTAGACTACACTATAATAATAGCAGAGGATAAATTAATGAGGAAAACATAGAGTGACTGGTGCAAGTAGTTTAGGGCAGTATTTCACAGCGTGATGTGAAAATAAGGCATCTAACTTGGAAATTTCTTCATGTGTTTTCCGGACAGGATGCACAAAAGAAAGGGAGAATTACAAAGCTGGAGACCAGATATTTAGAGGCAGGGATTGTTAAATGATCTAATGAGGATGAAAATTCTGTGTGTGTGTGTGGGTGTTTTAATTTCGTTTATTAAACATCATTTTAGATACTGCTGTTCTGGCTCTAGAGAGCCATGGTCCTCTTTCTAGTGTGAATTATTTTGGGAAGCAACACATATAGAATGAAAGGAACTGTTTTGTTCTGCTTTTGTGATAAGAGCACCTACCTTGTTTATATAATTTTTTCTACAGCTATCAGTTGGAGTGCAGTCCCCGAGCAACCTCTGGATGTCACCTCAGATGGCTTCCGCCAGGGAACGACAAAGAAGGGGATTGGGAGCTGTCAGAGCAGGTGCGAGAGCAGGTGTAATACCTGGACAACACACGTTTTATTTGTTTGCCTACATGCCTCTGTCAGCTCGTGATACGTGTTGCACATTGTCAGAGCAGGAGGAAATCTAGGGAGTGCTGAAGAGGGGGGAAGATAGAGAGCAGGGGAAAAGGAAGAATCGCTGTGTAAGGGAAGGAGGACAGTTGATAATGAAAGTTAAGTGAGAATTATAAAGTTTGTCCTATTTCTTTGTCACTGTTGAGAACATTGTAGATAATGGTGGCGGGGGACTACGATCAGTTTTTATTAAAAGGATATTTACTGTTGAAGGAAACAGAATTTTTGCTTTGTGTTTGTTTCAGTTAATGACTGTGAAGGAAATATGTGCATTGCAGGTTCTCTTTCTATAGATTTCTTCTCCTTTAGAAGTCAAGCCAGTTTACCTGGATGTATGATCATTAAAAGTGTTGCTTTGAAACATGACTTTCTGCCTTACCATTTGAAAATACTTTGACATGCTTGCAGCACATCCCTTACGTGAACATGTCACCTTTCCAACTGTCACCTTGGCACTGTGCTCTTTAAGAAATCCTCTGTCAACAATCATTGTTTACAGAAAAAGTTACATATTTTTCTTCAGGTTGAGAGGAATTACTTGTTAGCATCTGCGGACAAATTTCTCCATCTCTATATTATCTTCATTTTAGATGAGGCGATCAAAATTATCAGTGGTCTGTGGAAATACAGCTTGAGGATTTGGGCTAGTGTTTTAGTTGTCRGTTGATTCTGCTACCAATTTATCAATGGTCATATTGTTCATGTTTCCTAGACTTCGTGGGAGAATGATGATAATCCTGACAAGTGGTGAATAGCATAATAATGACAGCTTAGACAATTTTTACGGAGAGTTTATTCATATGCCTGCAAGTTGCACACACTGAGGTTCTTGAGGTTAGGCCTGATTTGACTGAAGTTTATCCTGCTATATTGTAGCATTTCCAAATTTTCTATGGAAAGAGGAAGACCAGGAACTTCGTGATTTGTGACCAGTATTAGTGTCTGGGCTGTTGCTAACACTCAGGTGACCTGAGTGACTTAGTGTGTCTTTTGAGACAGGCTCTGTGTGCACAGTAGAATATTTATTTTCGATATGTCTTATGTAATGTATTCCAGAAGATGTGTTAAGAATCAAACAAACCAGACCACCCCTTTTTCTCGGCAGGCTTAAATTTGTTACATAGTATTTGTGCATCAGCTTTAAAACTTCAGAGCCATCTGCTAGCTGCCAATAAGCACGAAAGTGTAAGAACTTAATTATTGTTGAAAGATCCTCCTTTCAGCATATGCTTGAAATTCACTAAAACTTTTGAAAGTCATCAGAGCCTATGAGACGGTATGATTACAAACGATTCATTTCCTTAGGAAATTAGGATTAAAAACAATGTCAAGGAACAAGTAAAGTATTTACATTTTTGAGATAAACAGTCACAAAAGGAACTTTTATAATGAGAGTAAGGAATTTACAGCCTTTTTGGGGGTGGTGGTGGTTAATAATAAACAAGACTTGTATTTCTACATTCTTTTTCTCTCAAGGAATCTCAGCGTGATTGCTGGGAAGTGTTGTTTGAGGATTTTTTCTCCCTTTCAATATGCTAGGTAATACTAAATATCAAGGAAGGGAAAGCTGACTGATTAAAAGGAATTTGTAGGTAAATGTCTGATATGTATTTTTGTTAATGCTTAATTWACTAAACCACCAAAAACTACAATATGAACCTTTGAGAGATTAACTTGTATATTCAGTTTTAGAGTATCTTTGCATGCTGTGGTCACCAATGGGTTTCAGCAGGGCTGTTTTAGGGCTGGTGCTTTTCAGCATCCTAATAAATTACTTGGATGCGGGTCTCAAAGGTACACTAAGTGAGTTTGCCAGTGATACTCAATTCTGAAGAGCTGTTGACTCCCTTTAAAGAAGATAGGCCCTGCAGAAAGACCTCAACAAACTGCAGGGTTGGGCAATCACCAACCATACCAAGTTTAACAAAGAAAAGTGCCAGTTTCTGCACATGGGACAGGGTGACCCTGCATGTATGGACAGCTTGGGGAATGAGAGGCCAGAAAGCAGGGCTTTGGAAAGGAGCCTAGGAGTCCTGGTTTATGGCAAGTGGGATATGAGCCAGCAGTGCCCTGGCAACCAGAGGGGCCGTTCGCATCCTGAGGGGCGTCGGGTCCAGCATCGCTGCCCAGGTGAAGGAGGGGATCGTCCCGCTCTGCTCTGCACGGGTATGGCCTCACCTCGAGTCCCGGGGGCAGGTTTGGGCACAGGAATACAAGAAGAACATGAACCTTTAAGTGTCCAAAGCAGGGGGTCATCAGGATGGTGAAGAGTCTGGAGGGGAAGCCCTGCAAGGAGCGGCTGAGGACGCTTGGCCTGTTCAGCCTGGAGGAGACTGACGGGAGACCTCGTAGCAGGTTACAACTTCCTTGTGAGGCGAGACAGAGGAGCAGGCACTGTTCTCTGCTCTCTGGTGACCAAAGACAGGACCTRATGGAATGGCTGGAGCTGTGATGGGAGGTTTAAGCTGAATGCTAGGAAGAGGTTCTTCACCTAGAGGGTGGTCGGGTGCTGGAACAGACTCTCTCTGAAGAGTGGTCCCTCCATCGGGACAGTGGTTGCAGTGGTCCAAATTCGAGGAGCATTTGGCCAATGCTGTCAGGCACGTGCTGGGATTATTGGGGTTTTCCTGAGCCTGGAGTTGGACTCGATGTTCCTTGTGGACATTCTATGATTCTATGCCATTTTTGTTGTTCTTAAAATACATGCTCGCAACATAGGAAGATTTTTTTTAATTGCTGTTTTTTCCAATGCTTCTGGAGAATCAGTTTGTGCTTGTTGGAGARCTGAATCAGTTATTGTGAAGGCGAGTATGTAAAGATAATTACATGGAGGGAGCAGCTGGGCCTTTCAAAAACAAACTACACTTTATAAATGATGATTCTGGTTTCCATCTCTTGGGGGAAATAGAAGGGCTCAAACCTGACAGATGCATATATTGTCTTCAGACTTTGACTCACTTTTTTTTTAAGAGCCTCTTTGTATTTAACTGCTGTTTTTGAATGTGTCTTCCTCACCTTTGTGAAAAGGACAGCATTGTTCCAGATATTTCTTCTGCTTCTTTTATTTGTTTTGAATAATACAAAAGTTAACAGTTTGAACAAGMCTTTGGAGTCCTGTGCTTGTTTGTTCTTTTCTGGGATTAGTACTTCTGGCTGAACCTTAACTTCACTTGTGAGCTGACGACAGTGCAGTGTATCATGCAGATTAACACTGTAGTGATTATTAAAAAATGTTCTTTCTGCAAACCGGTGAGTGCTGCCTGGGAGAATGGGGGCAATGCAGCTCTTTGTCAATATAACATTTAAAACGAAGGAAAAAGGCCGCTTGGATGCTTGGATGGGGTGGGAAAATGACAGAAGTTTTTACTTTACTTGAGAAGTGAACATAATGTATTTTATCAAAACTGTTTAGCTGTGAACTGTAAGGGGGAGTGAATCTATGTTTTCTTTTTTCCATCAGAATTTCCAATTTCTAATTTTTTTTTATAGATCCAAAATCTGTAAAGTGGAACTCTTTCGTAAATTCCAAAAGCTGGTGACAAGTATTTCACAAGAGGATCTACCAGACACTCTACGGTAAAGACGTTATCATCGTATTGAGAGGAGTCAGTTTGTCTTAATGAAACCGAAAAATACTGTTGATGATACAGTATCTGCTCATGAATCTCATTTTAGATAAGCCCACTGTAAAACTTTCATACTTGAAAAATGTGAAAATAGACATGAGATCAGGAAGTAGGATCTTTTTTGAAAACTTGAGCTATTCAGTCAGTTGCCTGCAGCTCTCTACCCTTGGTGGTATTTAAACCCTGCATCCTAAAATTGTCATGGAGTTACYGATATCTAGTTGGTGTTCAGTAATTCTATCAAATGCCACTTCTTTGATTCACAAGAAGGAAGAGTTTGAGTAAAAATCCCCTATTTTTTTTTTTTTTAAGTTACGCTAAAATCAGCTTTCATCTTAGTATATGGTGGAGTAAGAGCTAGTAAGGTGAGATAATGTGTAGGGTTCTTTCTGCAATGCATGTGTTACATAAACAGAGTTTCTGGAAAGAAAAGAAAGCAGCTTTTGTCTGAGGAAGCCATAATTGGAATTTTTCTTTACATTATTAGAAACACGTTTGGTTTATCACACTGGAGTGATTACTTGCAGTAATAATACAATCTGGCATAGCGTTATGTGCATTATGTGTTCGGTGGTCTACCGTAAAGTAGAACATAGTTTCATGTGCACAGAAACTTAGTTCTCTTTGGCTTAGAGATTCTGAGWGACCTAGAAAGTTCCAAATCCATTGCCACAAAAGGTTTATTTTATTTCAGACTTACTTCCAGATACGATTTCACCAGTTCTAGGATGCTCTTGAGCCAGTTTAACTGCTGGTAGCTGCTGGTGCGGGCGGTGCCGCAGCGGTTCTCTGCCGGTGCTGGCTATAGATTCCTGTTTTCTCCTTTGTATCAGTAGCACTTCTCCAATCTCACTATGAGCCCGTTAAGCTAGGTAATATGGCTGAAAACAATTTCCTTGTCTTCTGTGTTTTCTCTTAGACTAATGAACTTAATTGGCTCATAGAAATCTAAAAGAGATAAAACCCATGCTAAGGAAGTAGCAAGGCATGTGTGACTGGAAGCTCGGAGATAGGCCATTTCAGTCTTTCATGGTACCAAGATACTAGATGCAACAAACTTAGCCAAAGTGCACCCTGGACCTTTAATTAATAGATCTTGCTTGCTTTGGAGTTTTGTTGAATCAAAGATTGCTTCTGTTTCTATAGTAGTGTCTCACAACTGTTTCCAAGTTCTAATGTCAACACGGACCATTCTATTGCTGAGATGCTTTCAACTGATTCTGTAAGTAGAGAGACACTTTGTCCTTAAGTCAATTTTAGATACAAAATTTTTAGCCTCTTTTGGGCTGGAGTTTGTCCTCCCTTGTTTTAGCCATCGCAATTTCCTCAAAATGGATTGTGAACTTCTGCATTTTTGGGTAGGTGACTCATTGTGCTGATCATATGCTACTTCATAAAGTCATTTCACCTCAGGGCTTTTCTAGACTCCATTGGCTTTGTCATTTCCTTTGACTTTTTTGTCCTTTACTGTTTTTCTGCCTGGGCTTCTCCTGACAAAATCCAGCTGATTCACAGATGTAACATTGTTTTTATGCTGCAAAAACTATACGCTAGAGGTGCTAGCTCAGTAGTTGGCTTGTGTAGCTGATTGCCTTTGAACTCTTTGTTTTTCCTATGCTTCTTTAAAAAGCACAATAAAAAAGTGTGTTTGTRTTGCTGTTGCCTTCATCTTCCATTTCCATTTCTATGCAGTATTCTGATGTTTTCATTTTTCTTTCCCTCTTGGACTCTTGAGTTTGAGATAAGAAATGTAAGATATATATTTAAGATAAGAAATCTTAACACTCTCAAATTCCTCGAAACTTCTGTGTATTTAACTGTTGCTCAGTTTAGTATTTTCTTCACATTTAAATGTATCTTGTTATCTCTTTCCACAAATGATTGGTGCTAGTGCTGTTCTGTCACCCGGTTCCTTTTTTCCGCTTTGATCCCGAGTTCCTTCCCTGACTCTTCTAGTCCACCTCTGTGTCTCTTGCCTCCCATCTTTTCTGCTCCATCAAGGAAAACTCATTCTGTAGTACTTTCAGATTTGCAGAACAGCTTGTTTTGTAGTTGTAGGGTATGTTAGGACAAGGGTTGTTCTTCATGTAACCATTCATCTACTGTTGCCCACTGTCAGACCTAGGAACTGGGGAAGTTAAAGCTTTGCATGGAACTGATTCTTATATTCTTTCATTTTTGTCTTTTGTGTGTGTATCTAAAGCTGCCTCTCCTGCTTTTTGTGACTGTTTTTCATTCTTCACTTCTCTCCAGAGGATCAGTGTGGGTGCTGTTAAATTGAAGCAGCCTACTGGGGCCAGACCTTTGCTGTCGCTCCTAAAAGGCAAACTTAGGTATTTGTGATAGAATAGCTTCGCTAAGATGTTAAGCATGACATTCATCGATTTGTGTTCTTTTAGGATTTAGTTTATTTGCTTTCAGATGAGACTGAGAAGGAGGTGGTGTTTGGTTGGCACGAGCTACTTCACCAAGAGCCAGATAGTGCTGTATTATGCTGTCCCAACCCATTTTTCTTCCTTTGCGATAAATTTTATGATCTGTCTTCTGGGCCTTACTTAAATTCTCACTCATCCCTCTAGCTAGACCAGCTCAAATCTTATTTATTTGTTATCCCTTACCTCCACCTGCCATACCTAATTTTGTTCTGTTGACTTGCTCTCATATGTTAGCGTTTTGAAATTACTGGCATATAAATCCATCTTTTTTTTTTTTTTTTTTTTTTTTTTTTTTTTTTTTTTTTTTATTTTTTTTTTTTTTTTTTTTTTTTTTTCTTTTCATGTTTTCCGTGCTCACTGCCAAGGGTATGATGACACACCACTGGACAGCATTGTGCTAATCTGAATTTTTATGTGAAATCTTCTGCAGTACTGTTTGCAGATCACTTGGTGGTAATATGGAAAATAAGGTTTTTTGCATTTCTGTTTTTTTCCGCTGCTGTTATGAAAGAAACATCCCCCAGTCATCACTCGGGGAAGTGAAAACCTTCTCTTTTCATACAGTGGCATCCACCGTAGAGAGTCTCCAGGCATTGCTGTTTGTACAGGGTGTGGCCGGCGGTGTGGGCCTTTGTCTGACTGGAAGGGAGACTTTGTGAAATAAACCTGCCCTGACTTTCTTGCTGGGCTTATTAAACGAATGACTGATCCTCTTTTCTCTTAAACTGTAGTCAGGAGCCGTCACAAATAAGAAACTACTATTATTCTTTCTGGTATTGCAGTTTCACTACTGTTTTCCAGTTAAAAACAACCACAAAATAACGTAGACACAGTTGGCAAGAATTTTGTTGCAGTTTTCTAGTCCCTTTTCAATTTTCTGATTAAGTTTGTGCATTTAATACTTCCTGCGACGATTCCACCACTGCATAGGGATCTGTGGGACAGTTAGGTCCTCTGATGTAAGGAAGTCTTTTATATATTGCACATCCCAGATGTTTGTTAGGTCTTTGCCAGAATGAAGAGTCTTTCATAAAATGGCATTTTCAGTGCATGAAAGTACTTTGTCACCATAATGATCTCAAGACTTGATTTTTTTTTTTTAGTTACTTTGTGGAGTTTCAACATCTTTTTCTTTGTGTGATTCAGTTTTCCCATATCTTAGATGACACTGGAAAAAGCTCTAAAGTTCATTTTCCAATTTTTCACTAATGTTTCCAAAATCTGGTCTCCCAAGCTAGAACATGGCAATGCAGTAGCAATCTTCCAAATGCTGCAGAACCTCACATTACTGTTAACTTTTGCTGTATTTTGAGTGGAGTCACACTTTGAGTTAGCTCACTCTGTGGCTTGCTCTGTATCTTCTTCACAGTTGGTGCCAGCTACAGTTTGCTTGCAATAACTGCTTTTAATCTGCAGGATTGAAAAGATAGAAGAATGTAATCAGCCCAAGTTTGGTCCTCTTATTATGGGTTCACAATGGATCTTTATATTAAGATCTGTGCTCTATTGCTCTCTTAGATCTGATTCATTAATTTGTGTGAGCAATGTTTTGATTGATTCCTTATGCTTACGTCAATATTTTGTTACGTAAAATGTATCTGAAATCTCAAAAGTGCATTATGGGTTGAATGTAGATGTTTGAAGCTAAATTTGGAGCTCAAAGCAGGGTTCGTTAGTGAGAAGCAAATACTGTTTGCAATGTATTGCTTTTCTTTGCTGCCTTGCTTGGGAACTCGTTCCTGCTCAGCTTTGCATATGGTTGAGCACGAGTGTTTTCAAGCATAACGGTGATCTAAGATGTTTTCCAAGAGTGCAATAGTTTTCAGAATAAAGTCTGTGACCCACCTCTCATGTCTCTGGCATGCAGCTGTCAGAATCTCTTGCACGGTAGTGTAGGGGCAAGATTGAAATAGCGAAGAGAAACCACAAGAAATGCAGTCAGGAAGACCTGGATACACTGGGGATCCTCTGATTGTATTGAACTTTGCCTGGGGCAGCAAAGTAGTGTTTGCTAGTATTTGCTTCTGCCAAGAAAAGGTCACAGGTTCTTCATTACTAATGCTCAGAACCTAGTGGCCCAATCTGAGATACAGTCAAACCACATGAGGTTTTATATGCAAACGCAAGGTACTTGGAATTGGAAAGCATTTTCCCCATATATATGATGAATATTCCTTGGAAGCTTAATGCATAAATTGAGGATGAATTAAATAAATCTGTTTAATTTGGTCAGCTTCTTGAGGAAGCTCTTTAAAATACTGCTTTCTGTTGCATGCCCTGTTAAATTACTGATGTCGTCTGCATGAAGACTGAAATACCAAGAGGCTGCAGTCACCTGCTTGAGTAGCTGCTACAGCGTGGCAAACATCCTGACCCGCTCCTGCTTCTTTCCTAGCTATATTTTTCCTTACTGTCTACTGTTACAAGAGTTTCCAAGCAAAGGTCAATTAGACTAATGTAGGTCAGAAAAATCCCGTATAAATTGAATCAGACTGATGGATATGAGCCATTGATTTCAGAGCAGATTCAAAAAAAGAGCAAAATTTAGCAAGGGAGAAAAGAAAAACAGTTGAAGGGGAGGTGAAGGTGAAGGTGGTTTGTACTGTGTTTGAGATACACGAGTAGCTGGGAGAGGAAGTGATTACCTATGCTAAGGTTTTGGACCCAGCTGTGGTAGGTTGACTTGGACCCTTCTGGGACCTGGTTATTTCCTGAATGCTGCTTATGCAGATAGTTGCTGGTCTTTTGCCTGTTCAATGATGCTCCTAATCTATGATGCAGTACTGATGATGGGGTTCTCTGACCATTCCACTGGCCAGGTGGGGGACAGTTCTAGTGGGGCCCCTCCATGGAACTTTTCAGAGTAGCTCAGAGGTTTGTTTCCTGGAGTATGATTAACATGAAAGAGGTGGAGAAAGCAAAATGGATTGGCTATGGCAAGCGTTTTTTAAGAGAGAATATATYTGATGGTTTTAAGGAGAGATAATATGGCTTACTTCGAAATAAATTTATAGCAGAATGCTGAGCAGAATGCTCAAACAGAGCTTCTGATGGTCTGCTGTTCCAGTGGAGCTGTGGAGATAGTTTTTTAGGGGTAATGAGTGATTGTAATTGCCTTTGAGCATGAAATCCTGTTTTAGAAGTTAGTACAGTGGTTCTCAGACTTCT
The DNA here is from genome assembly GCF_030028575.1 of Malurus melanocephalus. NCBI lineage: Eukaryota > Metazoa > Chordata > Aves > Passeriformes > Maluridae > Malurus > Malurus melanocephalus. The sequence continues at coordinate 32,993 of NW_026623837.1, read as the reverse complement.
CAGATTACGGTTCCTGTAGTAATTTGGCCCTTCCTCTTTCTTGGTGAAGGTCACGTTGCCTATGATCTTGTATTGGGTTTAATGTATAAACATTGCATATCACATGTGGCTGACAGATGTTTGGCAAAGGGAGATGAAAGAGGTTTAGAACAGAATGCAAGGAAAGGAATAAAAATCTTGATGAAATGGTCTTAGATGCACTTGTGTTCAGATACTATAGACCTGAATTTCCCTATTTTGAAAATCATTGTTACAGCGCCCTTAGCAGAGCGACCAGTCGTTCTGCTGAGACTGTGGGGAGTAGGTGCCTCTTGAGGAAGGGGAATAACACCAGAACTGCTGAGTCTCTCTTGCTTTAGGGAAAGAAAAAAGATTATTTTCTCCTTTGTCTCATTCTTCTCCATTAATTTAGTGTTGGAAAAGAAAAGCTGTCCAGCTCATTCTGTCCTTTTTTCTTCCAGCCAGTCTTCTAGCAAGCTAAGGCTACTTCCACCCAATTCGAGGCACCCCTAGCCATCTTTTCAGCTTTGCTTTAGCAATTTTTGCTTTCTTGGAATTTTTCTGTAACCTGTGGTCACACAGTCTAACATAGACATTTCTAACGCTGGAAGAGTTGTTTTGCTTCCTTTTGTAAGATTGGTGCCAATGTTTAGCCTCAGAGCCTGGGCCTTTCCAAGCTTTCCTACAAGAGAATTTCACTTAGTAGTATGAAAGAGCTCATAGGACATCGTCAGGTTCTTAGATGTTTGATTTTTTTTTTTTTTTTGTTGTTTTGTGACCTCACATTCAATAGGGTCATAGAATTGTTTTCGTGTTTGTGCGTTTTCTATCAGGATGAAGACTCTAAAAACCTACTGCGACTACAAGGAAGCTGCGTTAAATTATCAGGAAGCCTGGAGAGTGTTGCGTAGCCAAGCTCTGCTGGGTTGGGTCAAGAACGCCAAGGAGTACCAGCAGTTCACATGAGAATCATGTAACTATGTGAATCCAGAAATAAGCTGTGGTCCACAGCAGATGCCTCTGCAGTTCAAGGGCCAGGAAAAGATGCCCTCTAGTTTATGCGCTGTGAAGAGACAGGAGTGAAAACGAGAGCAATTAGAGAGTACTTACTTACTTTGGTTGAGTTGCAGCCCCCTTCTTATGGCAATGTGGAAAAATATCATTGCTGACTTAAAATTCTGAACTGCATGAAACAATATGCCTCCAAAAGAAAGGAAGCAGTGATGTGCTATCCCGATACCTGAGGATATGATCTATCAGCCATAGTCATTGCTGCACAAGTTATGTCAACTGAAATTGAAGCAGTGCCATGGAAGACAGGCCATCATTGTAGTAAAATGGTAGTGCTGCTTTTTTCTTCCTCTTCTCATAATGTGGTTGTTTTTCTGTTGCTGGGACACCCCTAATGTGTAGTAAGTAATACTTTTATAACTCTTGAGCCCGGAAGAGTTTTCTGTCCCCCCCAACCCCATTGCTGCTAATTGGAAATACTAGTTCTGTTAAAGAGTCATTTTTTTCTAGGAATCCTTTATTTACACTGCTATTTAGTAAATATAGCCACAGATATCGCCACAGCAGAAGCAAAAGCACTGGGGAGGAGTCTGTGTCAAATAATACCACTTAATGATATTGTGTGCATCTCAATTTCAGGACTTTTGACAGATAACCCTTCAACTGCTTTGTTTCTACAGAGAGGAAAGAAATCTCCTGAACTACCTGGTTCGAATTGGCCATTCCTGTGTAATTAGAGGCAAACATTGACCTGCTTTTCAGTGTTTCAGGCGCTCTTCATCGCCCTGCCCCGCTGTGGGAATGGTCAATTAAAAGCAGAAATGCCTCAGCCATTTACGTCACTGTTCCCCGTGTTCATTAATAGCCTGGCAAAGGTGGAAATTTGGGGAGTACTGAAAGTAGTCTCTGTCATGTCTCCTCTAGTCTCTAGTCCTTATGCTACTTTACCAGCTAACATCTGCATGGCAAAACAATCAGCATTGTGAGCAGTTGTGGAGGGAGCAGTGTGTAATCCTCCTTAAACTTTCTGTCCCAGTTATTGCCTTTCGTGAGCAATTTCAGGACTGTGTAACTTCTATTGAGCACACTCCCCTTTTGTATTTTTCTCTTGTAAACCACATTCATAAAATATCCGGACAAGGCAGTTGCAGAATGAAGTGGATAATTTAGAACTTAAGAATTCTTTAGTGGTTTGAATTTTTTTTCCCTTTGGTATCCTATAATTTTGGATGTGAAAAATAGGTGCAGCAGATCTCCTAACGGCGTTGGTGGTCCACCTGCTGAGCTGGTATGTGGGACCAAATGGTACACATCGCATTACAGTTTGAGAATTGGTAACAGCAAATCCTTTTACTTCACACCTAGGTTAACTTGTCAAGTAAGGATAGTTCTCTTTTACTTGTTGAAGARATAACAAATAACTTGAATTCTGTGTGTGTATGCCCATTCTGTCAAATCCAGCACTAACATGCAGAAAGGCCAGTTGTATCGGTGAGGGGGAAGTCACTGTATGTGTTCATAGAGGGCATGGGATTTTGGAGATTAGTGATTTGCCTTAGTCATCAGAGGATAAACCATTCTGCACATGGGCTGCAGGGTGTACTGTTGAAGATAAATGGTAGCAGTTACTCTAATAGAGCAAGTGTCGGAGTTAACCATTTGTCGAGCGGCGGGAGAAACGCATACGACCACCGAGATGATCTGCAGAACTCGTTTATTCCCTCAGTAACCACAGCTTTTATGCCCATGTTCGCTAACAGTAATCAACCTCATAGATATTACAAAAACTGAGCTCCTTATAGGCTACTTTAGAAACAATGCCTTTATGGCAACTTTGCCAGTTAGCCTCTCAAGCTAGCCCCATTATGTCTGGGGGGAATACAAAAGACCTCTTGTAACTTTCTGCTGCAGGTACCACTCGCAGCMGACGGCTGTTAGCGCCTTTTAGCTATACTGAGGTCGGGCAATTCCAGAGTAGTCCACGTCCCTTATCGTCCCTTATCGCGTAGCCAGCTTTTAGGCAGGTTCTCCACAAGCAAGTAGCATTCTAAGGATAGAGTTCTGTAGCGTACCTAAACAGCTTACCAGTAGATGTTGAGGTTCCTGAAATTTACTTACGTTCTTCCCTGAAATAATGCAGAAACTATTGACTTACCCTACCTAGCTTCCATGTCTGCAGTGAACCTGCTGACCGGAGTGGAATGTTCCCATTTCCTATCCAGCTGCAATATTAAAATGGTTTATGTAAGACTAGTTCTGAAGTCTTGCCATCAGAGTAGTTTTGAGATGAGCAGTTATATGGGTCAAATTTTTTTAAACTCTTTTTAAAATTTGAGCTTGGCCGTTAGGATTATTTGTTGTGAGATTTTTTGTGCATTTGTGAAATACTTATGAACTGTAGACTGATTCTTTTCTGTTACTTGTCAGGTTTAAAATTAGTTTTTGAGTTGCTGAACGCTGATGCTAACCTCACTTTTTGGATAGAGTGGAGGACATACTTAAGCCTAGAGCAAATCAATGAATATGAAAAGAGAGGGAAGGAGCTGGAAGAAAACCATCAAAAAAACCATAAAAGGCTGAGGGACTAGGCCTGAAGGACCTCATACTCAACTGGATGGCATTTCAGTGATGGAAAATCAGTACTTAAATGCTGCATCTGTTTAATTCCAGAATGTCAGGAAATGCTGCAGGCAGTACCATGAAATTGAAACTCTTAAAAATCAGAAGGGAAAAATGCAGAGATAGGACAGAAGAGTCTTTTCTTTTGTAAGCGGTAGCAAACTAAATTTTGATCATTGTCAGCAGGTCTTTGGAAGATTTGTTCCTGGAAAGTAACGGTTGACATGTTCCAAGCTTGCATCACTTTTTTGTACTGGGATAGCTGACATCCTGAGAAACAAATATTGGCAAGGCATGGAGAGGACAGCAGAATGCAGACCCTGCCACAGGAAAGCAGAGTTAGCAGGAACACGAGTCGTAAGAATGAAGTTCCTGCAGTTCATGGTTAATGAGGACAAGCAAACAATTGGTAGTGGGAGCAGAGCATAGGAAGGCATCAAGATTCCCACCACGTGTAAAATGAGCACATACGTATTACCAGATAGGTCCTTCCTTGCCCAAACTTGTTTGGGAACCACTGCCCCCAAATTGCCAGGACAAAGAAACTGTAATCATTGAGTGGGATGGATGTCTCACTATTGGAGATGTAGTTCTGTTTTCAATCATAGTAAGAAGGCAGGACAGACTGCCTGCTTATCATTTAGGAGGTCAATACCAGAGCATAGAAACAAGTGTTTTTGTCCAAGGGTTGGAGTAATCAATCTGTTTGACCTTGAGGCTGCAGTGCCATGAGACAAGATGCCAGCATCCCACTTTGGAATTTCATCTTTGGAAAAGCAARGTTTTGACTTTCACCAGTGTGCTTCACCAGTGTGCTTCCACCTTAAGACAGGCTGGAAGGCTTACTGATCTCAGTACCTTCTGAGTAAACTGAGGACTGTTGAAATTACTATATTTGTAGAAAAACAAACCGTGACTCCAAAAGGTGCAGCCTTTCACTAGCAGTTAAATGACCTGTGAGTAAGCACTGGAGGAAAGGAACAGCTAGGGCTATGCTGCCGAGGGCAGGAGAATTCTGTTGGCAAGGAGGAAAGAAAGGTATTTGAGTTCTTTCTCTCAGAGTATCTGATAATTTCATAAGACGGCTTCAACAATGAGAGTTACATAATACATACATATTAACATACATACATAATAAATACAGGTAGAAGCAAGATAATCTTGGAGGAAAAACCATCTAAATGGTCTCAATTTGGCCTGAATACTAAATATTTACTGATAACTAAAGTCATCCAGTACTAATGGTTTAGTTATACTGGAGATGACATTTCAGTTTGGCTTCAAGATAGGTGACATGTTGCTGCAAGAATAGTGAGGTATTTCTACATTTTTTGTTCAGTGCATAAATGGAAGGGTTAACAGAAAATGAAGATCATATGGGATCAAATGCTTTTTAAAATTTTACAAGAGTGTACTGTCTAAAGGGATGCATTTCATCTATGTATTTCAAGAGGAAACCTCTTGATGTTTTGTTGCCATTTTAAGTGCATCTGCCGATGAAAAGTAAAGTTACTGCTGCACAATATTTATCCATACATTCTCTGGAATTAYTTACATGTCTGGGCTCCTAAATCTACACTAATAAATACAGAGATGTTAAAGACAGGAGTTACATGGGGTTTTTACGGACTTACAAAGGGTAATCCAAGAGTCACCTCAACCATAACAACTTCCCTTGCTTTTAGATACAGCTATTTGCTAGCATGCAATTAATTTATCTAGCATTTTAAAGTTATGTTTCTTACTCTCCTGTTACCAGCTAAGAAAAAATATTGGTACCTGTAGAAAAAACTCTGTTTCCTTTTTGCTGAAACTTCAGAACATTTTCCAGTAATAAACAGTAATTTAAAAAATCACAGATGAAATCTCCTTCTTAAATCTTAATCAAAAAATCTGTTATGAGTAAACACTAATGTGTAGAAAGGGGGTTAAAAGGAATTCAGGATGGAAGCAGTGATGGAATGTTTCCTAAAGTAGTGCTATACAATGCAGTGCTATTCTGAGTAATGAAAGGCTTAGTGAGATCAACAGTGCATTTTCAGATGCAGTAAGCACATGCAGTTACCATGACAAGCCTCAGTAATAGGGTAGGGTCAACATTGGCTCCTACCTTCTGTCAATACTTGCGAATGACTGCAGAGGGAAACAATTCCAGGCATAATGTTATCTTCATGGGAGTCTGAGTTAGTATGAATTTGAGTATGGAAAGTGATGAATTTTGCACTAAAATCTTAGGCACCACAGAGGGTGAAAATGAAGTGAAACTTTTATCAGGAATCTAAACTAACTGTATTCGGTGTTTCCTTGCTGGCTTAGGAAGGTCGAAGTGATGCTACCTTTTCAACCCTGCATTACCCTTTAACATCGGAGTGTGAACTCCAGCACTGTGCAGTTAGGTCAGTTAGGTGTTTTTCCACCCTCTCCCACTCAATCTACAGATTTGCCTCTTTGCCTGTAAGCAGAAGTAGCTGTGTAATATAGTAGCTGTGAGATACGTTAGCTCTGAAACTAGTGGCTTTGAAACCTACAAAGAGCTCCGTGTTTCTTCCTTCTATCATCAGCCACACAGCAAAATTTGAGAACCTGTTCAACGTCTAGTAAGTAATTTAAGCAGCTGTGTAGTGTCTAGTAAATATGATGCGTAACCTCCTGGCCAAAATGAGGGTAAAGAAATGACGGTACTGCTAGTCTGCGATAAGAATTTTTATTGTACCTGTTCGTTAATTGAGAAAGAGGAAAATACTAGCTCAAGTCAACACGATCATCTTGCTCCTGCTCTGGATAAGCTAGCAAATCCCAACCAGTAGTGTTCCCAACACTAACTTATTGGTTTTATTTTTCTTGAACTAACACTTCAAAACAGAATAAATGTGTGTTCTTCTCTTCATGTTTTAGTAGCCCAATGACTTTGATCTATTATTTAATCAATGCCATCAGCTGTATCCCCCAAAGAACTGAGGCTCTGGGAATTCATAGCCATGAGAAAGAAAAATGCACAAACCCAACAAAACTCTCTTCATATAATTTAACAGTCTAATAAAACAAGACCTATCAATATATTAAGAAATAAATCCAGTTACAAATGCATGTACATAGAAGGAACTTCTGTGGATGTCAGAACAGAAAATGATCAGCTATTTACAAGATACACAGCAGGATGGTACAGCGGCCAAGACCCACCATTCAGAAACCAAATGTGTTCTCTCCACTGTAGGCAACGTACAAGAATCCATCCTCATCCTTTTCCTTCTCATAAAGCTGTCCCATAGTTAAGCTTGAAGGGGGAAAAAAAGAGAAGCAGTTTGCTTGGCTCATGCGAGTTGCCAGTGTTAACAGAACCTCATATAAACAAGGATTAATMAAAACCAAAACTTGTAAACCTGTGTATAGATTAAAATAAAAGAAAAAAAAAATGAGATATGAAAAGCAGCTGACTCCCGAGTTACAAAAATGAGCCTGGACTCCCTGCAGAGTACTAAGTCACGCAATGACATGACATCCTATTTCCTTAAATGTTATTATAAGTATTTTGTGTAGAAAGTCGTAGTAGCTGCTTCTGCTACATTCTATACTTAGCAGAAAACAAATTATTTCCTCTATAAAAGTAGTATGAAAAAGCTTTCTAAAGCAATTATGGTTTTTCTTTAATAGAAGAAAATAATTTTTTAAAAAATCCACCAACTAGTCTGTAATCTTAAAATTTCTTTGTAAGCTGATAGGTTGTTTTAGATTTTTTTTTCAGAATAATTTATGGCATTTGCTATTGAATGTTTAATGTGCAACTTTTTTATTAAACTGAGAATAATTTTTTTTTTACACTGGCAATGTACGTGTTCTTGCACTCAACCAAATGCGAGAACATCACAGCTGCAAAGCTCGCCCTTTTACCACGGAAGGAAATAATAGTCTATTTTTCAGTCACCTTGCAGCCTAGCTCAAAAAATAAGATGTTATCAAACTCACGAGGAAAATACCTTTCAGTGACATTAATAAGTGACAAACACATTAAATCGCCAAATCGGCCTCGAAGAGTGGCATTACTGACCCTCTAATGTGCACAGGCTTGCTGAAATGGTTCTGAATACCAAGCGAATATCCTCTCACCTGGATTGTGGAACAGTCTTGTCTACAAAGAGGAATATTGCCTTCTCGGATGGGAGTTGAATCCTCTTCCTGATGATCCACATGAACTGGGCCACGGTGATGTCAGACGGAACTAAGTACTTTCTCTTGTCAATATCAACAATCTGAGATCCTGAGACCTTCTCCACTATGACCTGTAAAGTGCAGGTGTGAAGATCAGGCTGTTCAGGATTGGTATGAACAGATAGCTTTGCTAGATCGCTTGCTCATACAGGCTTACAACAGTGAGCAGAGGGGATGAACAAAAAGGCTTCCTGACTGCGACCAAATGAGAGGTAGAACTGCGTCAGCACTGTAAAACCTGATTTTACAGCTGTGCTGAAACCTACATTCGTATACCCAGTGGCTCAAAGCTTCCTATCCCTGGGTTTGGCAGTCGTGGGGTAAAAAGATGCGTTATGCCTTAAAGAAACCTGTGACAGGAAAGCATGCACATCATTTAACTTTTTGTACAACGGTGACATGAAATTATTGCAATATGGACCCAAAGTTGAAAAGGAACCGTGGCCCTGGCTGCAAGTAAGGCTAACGGTGTCCTTTGCAGTAGGCAAAGGATTGGGAGGTATCCTTCCTCTGTACTGGTACCGGTGAGGCTAGCTTTGTATTCTGCTGAACTGACATTAGAGAGAACAGCAAGGATTCTATCATCTTGCCAGACTGCAACTAGAGAAAATCCTGTGAGTAGGTGCAACTGAGCAGCAGAAAAGTCAACTGTAATAAAGACTCTTCTCTGGGCTGTGCTAGTACAGAAGTTACTTATCAAAAGGCTTGCTTACTAATGAGCATGTGGTCAGATGGGATGTGGGAAATTTTACACTCAAGCAAGTAAGTTGAGAATGTGGACATGCTGCTAGCTGTGACATAAGGATGTGAAGTGTGGTCTTTTCAGACTGAAACACGGTAAAAGGGATTGTGCAGAGAAGAAGAGAGGTCATTCACTAGTAGATTGGTAGGTATTATACAGAAAGGAGGGGTCACCACTTGCATTGGCATGTCCAACAACAGAGTTTGCATGGGGAGATTCACCCACGATGACTGGTTATCATCGGCATCGAGTACATGAGTGTTATCATTTAACTCATATAGCCAGAATGGAAGATGGTCAAGGTTTCATGAATTCATCATCATTTTAAGGATCAGGCACAATTTTCAAGACTATGAGGGTGTTTGCTGGGTTGCAGCTGCCATTAGAAGAAAGCAGGACCACGATAAATCATAAAAATGCCTGGGAATTGTTTGGAAAGCTTATTTGTCAATAACCACTGGGGCAGAGGAGGAAACGCTGGAGTAGTTAGATGTGTTCGGGGCTTTAAAACACCTAAGGACACAAACAAGAACATGAATTTACTTATTCGGAACTCATGAGATCGGGCAGGATGGAAACAGTTCATCCACCTTTGCCTCTAAGTGCTCCGTTGAAGCCGGCTCGGTTACTCACCGGGACACGATCGGGATATTTGGCTCGGATTTTTGCCGACTCGACACATCTGTGCTCTGTAAACAAAACAATTACTCACTGCATAGTAATAGTACTGCCGGTGTTCTAGGCCGAAAGGGCAGCAGAACCTGCGGGGATCGCGATCATATCCCCGCCTTCGAGGGGGTCTCAGGCTTTTCGGGGAAAACGTCCCCGGACATCGCACCACCCTTCGGCGAGAGCCGGCTACCCGCCCACACACAAGACAACCGCCTGGGGGAGCCGACCGGGACAGATGGCGACACGGGAGGCTGAGAGCGGCGGGGCCACTGCCAGGCAGCGCCTGGCCCAAGCCCACCCTTACCCAGCGCGTGGTCCTCCTTGAACATCCACTTCATGGCGCGGGTGGGCGAGGAACGGAGCCGGAGGCGGCGAGGCCCGTGTGCGGGGGGCGGGGGCTCGTGCCGGGCCTGTCGTTGTCACGATCCTTGTCACAACAACAGCAGCGGCTCGGCAGGCGGGACTTCCGGCTCGCCTGTTCCCCGGCAACCGCTTGAGCAGCCGCGCTTCCGGCCAGGGATCGCGGGGCGGGGCCATGGCATCCGGGCACGGGGTCACCTGCCGAGTGCGAGGCCGCCGTCGTCCCTGCCCGCAATGCGTCCGGGGCACGGGAAGCCGCGCCAGCCATCGGCTTCGCTGCCCCAACAGGTGTCCGCATCCGTCTGTCCCCATCCCGCTGCCGGGCGCTATCTCTCCTCACCGCGGCCGGCGGCTCGTGGTGGCAGCGGTGCGAGTTCATTGGCTGCTGTCCCCGTTGCCTCGGCGCTGATTGGCGCGTCATCCCGTCAATCCGACGCTCCGCCAGGGCAGGGCAATGCTGAAGTCAGAGGCGGCGGTGGGCGGGTGCCGTGCCGCGCCGCGCCGCGCCGTGCCGCGCCGTGCCGTGCCGTGCCGTGCCGTGCCGTGCCGTCGGGCGCTGCGGGCCGGTCGCCATGGTTGGCGTGGATCTGTTCTCGCATCCCGCGCTCTACACGCGCTACCGTGCTGGGCTCTGCTCCGCCGCGGCACTGGCGTTGTTGCTCATCACGGTGCTCACCTATGTGCCGCCGCTGCTGGTGGCCTACCGGAGCCACGGTGAGCGCCGCTCGATCCCACGCGGCGCGGCCAGGCCCGGCGCGGTCCTGAAACCTCGTGCTGTTTCTGCCCTCAGGTTTCTGGCTGAAGCAGAACGCGTACCTGGAGCAGCCCACTGTGCGTTTCCGGTACGAGGTTCTCTTCGTCGCCACCATCGAGTCCGGCCCGGGCAGCTTCTTGGCGTGGAGCACGTTTCCAGCGTTCAACAGGCTCCAGGAGGACCGGCTCCGAGTCCCACTCGTGTCGGTAGGCCTGCCCGCGGCGGCCCGGCTGCAGTGGCGAGAAGCGAGTCTGTAGAGTGGGGCCAGCTGACGGGCAGCCGGCTCAGCGCACGAATGCTGACGGCGTTTTCGAGCGGGTGGCCTGTCAGGCACTGCTGCCTTCAGGTAGCAGCAGCTTTATGCGTAACCTTGTGTCCCACATCGGGATTTGCTGGATCGTTAACGAGTCCCGTTTTACTCCCTCTCGGTGTAACTGAATTGTACCGTTACTTAGAGTGCAAATAGCCCTTAAGGTCAAGTCCAACCATTAACCAAACTCTACCAATTTAGCCACTGAACCATGTCAGTAAGCGCCGCTGGTGGTTCGTGTGAGCACATCAATTTACTTTCATCAAATTAGTTGTGCCCCTTTGGCTACAAGGCTTATTGTGATGGGAAGTTTCCAGGGGTCGCTAGGTTTTGGAAGCAGATACGTGCTTTCAGAAGTACATAAGCTCTGCTTTGCAGTCATTATTCTTTCAGGCATTCCACAGCGGCAGTGTTTTTTTTCTGTCTGCCTCTGTACGAGGCAGTATACCCTGCTACAGTTGCACATAACTGAAGTTCTGAAGATTCTGGCACAGAAACATGGCAAGCCGTGGCTCACAGCCAGGAATCAGCATACAGAGGCCATTAAGAGGCGTGCTACGGTGGCAGGAGGCACAAGCCTGATCATCAGTGATCTATATCCACCGTGTCTTACAGAAGATCCAGCAGTAAGGCATGCTTTGTGGCGTGGAGGGGAGACAGTTGGAATGGTGTAGGGGAGAAAAGACCTTGAAATAAACTTACCCTCCCTGGAAGGGCCTATCAGACATTGTGTAACAGACAACAGTGCAGGCTTCTTGTTTGTTTCTAGTTCTCTGTCTTTAAATAGTCAAGCATCTTTTTATTGCATTCCTAACTCTGCAGTTTATTTGCTTCCTTGGTGTTTGCATGCTGCAATCGTGGAGGTCCCCTGGGGTTTTATCTCTGTTTTTTCATTCTAATAGAAATTCCTGTCTTTAAAAACACATCTTTTAGACGAGAGAAGAAGACAAAAATCAAGATGGCAAAATGGATCGGTTGCATTTTAAGCTGGAACTTCCACTACAACCTACAGAGCGTGTAGTTGGCGTTCAGCTGATTCTACTTTTTTCCTACCGGCTTTATGTGAGCATTTTTAGTTCTGTTTGTTGTGGCATGCAGACCTATTGTAATATTCCAGTAGTGGTTATATGAAGCATGAAAAGAAGCTTTCCACACCTGAAAGTCCTCTCTAAAATATTTATTTTACTAACCAATACTTAATTTTCTCCTCCTCTGCTAAGATGTCATTCCTAGTCTAGCTCTCATGTGTATCTTGATACACTAAAATTTTTTTTTAAAAGTAAAATTCTAAGCTCTATTCTTTTGTGCTGTAGTGCAGCATACAGTACAGAAATGCACAGCAGTGAGTATCAGTGTGAGTGGCACCTGGACATAACTAAGACACTTGCAAGAGGCAGAGTAATGTGCATTCCACAGAGTACTGTGTCTTGACATAGCCAGTTTGTTTTCTGAGGTGGAGAGTCAGGCTCTTGCAGCAGCCTAAAACTCCACAGATTTTGCTTAAGAGCTATTGAAGCGTCGGCAGTCATCTGCYGAGACCTTCTGTATCTTGTAATTGGGACCAGGAAGAAAGTGTTATAAGAAGACAAGACATCACAATTTTGCTGCCATTGTACCTCAAGTGGCAGTGCAGTTAATACCTAAGACAGAAAGGTAAAATACCAGTGCGCAGAGAACCTAGGCATACAGCTGAAAGGAGCAATAATACAGAGTTGCATTGGATGCAGTTGTGAAAGGAGATTAGGCATAGTTTCTCCAAGAGAGTCTTGCTGATTGCTGATCRACAAGCTTAGCAAGCATAGCTGTGTGGTATAAAAAACATACTTAAGCCTGAGGCCCAGAATAAAAGCCCAGGAGTCCTAAATTTGGGCTGAACTATTTGGTCACATGTTAGTATCACAGAGAGTTTCGATATTCACTACACTTTTATTCCAATGTAAATGTGAAATCTTTCCTTCAGATTGAGTGGTTGATAGAAGAACTAAGGATCCGCCTTCTTTATGTGGTCCTTGTTGCAGAGTACAAGACCTTGATTTTGATTGCTCTTTTTTTTTTTAAGTGTGTCTCCAGTGACTGTATTTAGTCATGTTGCTGCTTTTTACCTGTTATGGCTAGTCAAATCTTTCTGTCATTAGTCACAGACTGTTAGACTTCATTGGATTTCCTGAGGAAGTTAGTTTAGTTAATAAAGTTAGTTAACCAATAACTAAGGTAGTTCTTTGTTAAAAAAAAAAAAAAAAAAAAAAAAAAAAAAAAAAAGGTCGTTTTTATATAGTGTTTCCTTGTTGAGACTGGTATGATGATCTGAAATTTGGTAGTCATAGAAAAATCCGTGTAGGAAAATTTGTTGGCACAAAGAGGTAGAAAAGTGTGTTGTGTAGCCCTTCCTCCCCCTAAAGTGTCATTTTTTGTGTTCACAATTTCAGCGAATGTCAACATTTGTGATGCAGAGCATGGCTTTTCTTCAGTTTTTTTCTCCCGTGCCAGGGTCTCAGCTCAGTGTGAATGGAGACCTGAAATTGAATCAGAGGCAATTACTTAACCATTGTGGCCTGGATACCAGATACAATGTAAGAAAACATTTTTTCCTTCCCCATCGATTCCCGCATACAGACACACCCTCTTAATCCTCCTAGTATCATAGGTGACATCTTAATTATTTGTACTCCTGCAGAGAGTTAACTATAAGACTTGGAACAGGTGGGTTTTTGTTAAGCTAAAACAGGGAAGCAGTTATTCTGTCAAGATGTTCAGTCTGATGTTTATGTGCATTCCTTGAAAGGCATGGTTGCTTTGTSTAAGAAACTCAGTAGAATTACTGTGTTGAAGACCGGACAAATAATTAAAGTGTGTCTCCTTGTCGTAACAGGTGTCTGTGGTCAATGGCACAAGTCCTTTTGCAAGTGACTATGATCTAGCAAGCATCATTGCAGCTTATTGGGATAGAAATGGTAAGCTTGAATGTGTAGCTGTGAAGTACAGGACAGCAGTAGTTAGCACACTGGCAGTTGTTTTGTGAGGTAGGTTTCTGTATTAATACCTATCAGCCCCGTCATCTGGATGTTTCTTTTCTCTATTTTAGTGACAACAGTCTTTTCAGATCCCACCCCTGTTTGGATGACTGGAAAAACAACAGATACGCCATTTATCGTTAATGCCACCATTCATTACCCAGTGGAAGTTATCTTATATCCTTTGAAAACTGCATTAACTGTGACATAAGAGCGTTGCATTATTTCAGCCTCCACCACATACAGGCCAGATGAAAACTGTTTTTTTCCTAGACGCATTACTAAACTTTCTCTTCGTTAGCTAAACAAATGCTACAGTGTTGGAGTGAATGAACTATGTATTTGTCCATTCCTCCAAATGGTTCTGCTAGCACTTTTTGCCTTTCTTTACTGGGAACCCGTGTTACTTTTCAACTTTAGTTCAAAGGCCTTTAAAGGCAGTTTCTTAATTATTTTCTGGGAATATTCTTAGTACATCTTGCTTTGCTTCTGCACTACTTGCTGTCTCAATCTGTCACGGATGCCACTATCAAAGCATGATACTGTTGTCTGTGTCCTAAAGCAAATCCTTAGAAAGCTGTATTTGAGATCATCTCGCCAAATAACTCCCACRCTGGGAGGTGGTAACATTACATTTGTTCCATGTGCAGGCAGACCAGATTTGTTTTTAAACAAAAGAATTCTTTCATCTTTATATTCTTTGCTCTGTTTCTTAGACAAGCCTGCATTTAGAAGAATCTGTATGGAGATTTTTTACAAGATTTGTTTACCTTCCTGAATATTAGCAATAACTCCTTTCTGATGACTCAGGCACAAAGTAGGTACTTTACCCAGAAGCGGTTTAAATGTCTTTTAGGACAGACATTCTCTCCAGCTTTTGTTTACCTACCACGGTGGAAGGCTTTTAGTTCTTTCTAAGGTTCGGAGGCTTAGCATTTGTGAGACGATCTGATGTCTTAACAAGTTTTGTGCATTTCTGCCTCTGAGTTCCTTTGATTACTTACTGCAGTGGTAGCATCAGAAGCTTCTTCATTAACATTCCTTGACTTTCTTTAAATATCAGCCGGGATTTTGGGAAATCATAAAATTTGCCTGGATCCAGTATGTCAGCATCCTCCTTGTCTTYCTTTGGGTGTTTGGTAGGATTAAGATGTTTTTGTTCCAGAATCAGGTGTTGACTACGATTCCAGTMTCACCAGTTCTCCCGCTATCTCCAGTACTGTCCTACAAACAGCACCAGTCTTGAGGAGAAGTCTGAGAATGCTTTATAGAAATGCAGTTCGAAAACAGTTACGTGACTTTATTCTTTATTCTCTCTATATTCTCTTTTATTCTCTATAGTTTTATGTTCTATTCTTGCTTTGGAGTATCAGAATTTTGTACATTTGTTCCAGATATGTTCTGTTCATGCTTCCTTTTTAAAACACATGTTCATTCATCTAATTTCTTTTGCAACACTGCTTTGGGACAGAAGAAAATTATATTTTTGACAGCTAAAGAAAAGCCTAACTATTTTTTTGCGTCGGGAACGTGCTCCGAAAACCACCTTGAAAACTGGAAATAATATGCTAAAAGTAAAAACATTAACTCTTTTTACTACTTGTAAATTACTTCACTGCAGYCTTAGAGTTCAGTGAAGAGTTATTTGTACATGCATCTATGTGCACTATGAAATGAAAAAGAAAAGTGAAAAAATGCATGGATGAGTTAAGGTCAGAGATGCACTTCTGTAATTGTGGCTATACATACTCAGCAATTGAATTCTTAAATTGGACGATGAATAAATTCAAGGTTGATGTGAGAAACTGGGTTGTGGGCGATAGCGTGCGCAAAGTTTGCACAAACATTTACTACCGGCATTGTTACCGTAGCGCTAGACYATTTAAACTGTGAATAGTAAAACGGAGAATCCTCGTATTTATTTGAAGAAAACTAGAAAATGTAGTACCAGAGAAGCCTCAGAGATTCAAAGCAAGTGAATAATTACTTTTAGAACTTAAACAGCTTAGAACGGTTAAAAAGTGTAATCAGCTGGTACACATTGAAAGACTGTATCCCTCATTCTCGATGTCAGTGGTAGTAGGGAAGATTATTTGATTTTCTCTTTCTGGGCTTACATTTATGCCAATAAAGCTCACAAGAGAAAACAACAAAATGTCCATTATATTTTCACTTTCTGCATTAAAGAATTAATTGTAGCAAAGCAATGTTGTGGCAGGATGGAATGTAAAATAATTCTAAATACTAGAATTCTGCAGTAAATTCTAAGTGTCTTTGGTTGTCTGGAACTCTTAAGACACGGTGCAGTTATGAAATACAAAAGAGCAACTTGTGCAGCACTACACCACCATTTGGCCGTCGTCCTCTAGAATTTGGCATCCCGGCAGTGGGGAGAGCTACCTTTCCCAGAAGTCTCCACTTTGCTCTTGCATCTTTGAAGTCTCTATGCGTCAGCATAGGACTACTGATAACTGGCTTCATATCGGAATCTTCAGAGTCAAAGTAACCGTCTACTGCTTTTAGAGCGTGAGCAAAGGGGCCCGTGAGCTTGTTTCCCCAACCTTGTATCTCAAGCTGACATCTATTTGGTGTGCCGTAGTTCCAGCCTTTCTCCCTTGCAGCAGTGACAGCGCTTGCGTGAGTTAATTTGGGGAGTTCATTCTGGTGAAGATGATCTTTACCAAATATAAAATCAGTTTTTCAGACAAGTAAGTTCTGTGACTGAACTTGATATGTGTCTACACAAGCATTAAGGGGGCCTAATAAGCAAGGGGTAAAAAATCTCTGGAGAGACCACAGAACCACAGTTTAAGGGTTTGAATATTCTACTCCCACCAAAGTGGAATGTGTAACCGTTTTCCTCCAAGCTGAACAGAAGTCTGTTTAAGGCAGCGACAGGAGCATGGAAGAGACTAATGCTAGAAGGCCACAGAATCGGGGGACTCCTTTAATCCCTATCTCACTTTCCTATTGTAGGCTTTCACATTAAATTATGAMCAGTGATGCTTCTCCAAGCAACAGTTCAGTGAATGCATGTGAACTAAGAATTGGAGATTAGGTCTAGTTCGGGAAATACAGGGAAAAATACCCGTCACATTCTCTTTACCTTTATGTGAAAGCAGGCAAATATTGTCCACAGTAACTTAAGCAAAGAACTGTATRTGTTAAAAGAGTTATTTATTTTGCAGGTGGCATGTAATTGTTTGGTATGACCTGAAGCCATTCCTCCATTTCTTTTGAAAAGAGGTATTTCATGATCAGGACTAATGACCAAATGCAGGGTAAAAGAAGCCGCAAAGGCAGATGTGACCAGAGAAGGGGAAAAAACCCTGTGATACCTCTGCTGCATTAACTTCCTGGATCAATTTTTTTACTAAACATAGCTCTTGGTTCATAGTTCTGACTCCTTTCTCAAGCTTGAAGAGACATTGTATTTCTGTAAGTAGGCAAGCCATAGAAAAAGGTTAGGCAAGATTTTATAGCTTAAGCAGTAAACTACATGGGGAAAAAATAGACCTGTGGATCCACTGCAACTAGCATTAAAAGAGGTTTGGGAAGGAAAAGCCTTTCTCAGGAAGCTATCTGCAAGGATTCTTGCTTTAGTTTGCCAAGCAACCAAAAATCCCAAAAACTGCTGCCACGCACCGCAGTGCTACTACATAGATCTTCTGTGTATACAGGACAGAGCTATCTAAATGCTCTTCATGAAGAAAGACACGGTGGCTTGCTAGGTCAATAAAGGTTTAGTAAGAAGGAAAAAGAAAACAGCTTTAAGTTAAAAGTCCTATGCATAAATTGATGTGGGAATATGGCCGTGTAAGCGCCATGTTTCAGGAGTCTTTTTTGAGAGGTGGCACTAGGACAAAATAAACCACCTCGTCGCTCGTCAACTCACCGGGCAGTCCGTTCGCAGAGGCCATGACCCTCTGATTCTACCCGCGTGAGGCGAGCGGGATGCGGCCGCGGCCGAGGTTTGTGCGCGTGGGGACCGCTGGGCAGGAGCGAAGGGAGGAGGAGGAGGAGGCCGGGGGAGGGGGCGGCCCGAAGCACGCGATACCCCGCGGAGGAGAGGCGGCGGGGTGCTGGCAGCTGCGGAGGCCGGGCGGTGCAGCCACGAGCCGCGCTCGGCGAGCCAGCCGGGACTCTGCGTGCCGGGAGCTCGCAGGGTGATCCTTGCTGGCTGCGGAGCGGGCATCGCTGCCCCGTCGGGCCGATCGCACTCGATCGGTCGGGCGCCGGGTGGCCGGTGCTGGGCGGGGGCAGGCCAGCGGACCGCCTCTGCCAGGCTGCGCCTTTGCTCGGGGATGCTGTGGGAGTGGGGCGGATTCGCTCCTTCCCGGGCCCCTCCCGCTGCCGCGGCGCCTCGGCCACGTCTGAAAGCGGCTCATTGTCTGTCGGCAGCTCGGAGCTGCGGCGGTGGCGGCAGGCGGCGGGAAGCTACGGGCAAGCTGGTGCGGGCGGGGGTGCGGGTATTCGACAGGACTGGAAGTCCCGGTCAGACCTTTTTTTCCGGTCTCAAACAACGGTGCTTTAAAGGGGATGTTTTTGAGCCGATCACAGACGCCTCTGCTCGCGGCGGTGTAGCGGTGATATCAGTTGCGGCGGAGCCGATGTCGCACCGACAGAGGTAAAGCTATCGAAAATCAGCCTATTTTTGTTAAGTGTTTGTTTGTTTTTGTTTCGGTTTGTTTTGTGTATTTTGTTTGTTTAGTTGGGATTTTTTTGGTTTTGTGTTTGTGTGAGCGTTTGGTTTTTTTCCCCCTGGAGAGCATGGCCGATTCGGGTTAAGGTGGTTTCGTTTGTAGGAGTTAGATGGTGAAATAAGGTGCTTTAGAGAGCCCTTTCCCATTATTTCTGTTGTGTCCTGCCTCTCTTTCTAGGTAGAGGTGACATGGTGGTCGGAAACCTTTGTCATTATTTCTTAGTTGCAACAGTTGCTTCAGTGGGACACGCAGTGCGCACCTCAGGCCAATCGTCCTCGGACCGTTTGAATTTGAGGACGCTATTGTACCGGTGCGGACAGAGATTCTCAAGTAAGTGAATAGCTTTCATTTACTGCGAGTGTCGTGTCTCTTTGTCACCGCAGTTTTGCCGTAGTAAAAGTTCCTAACAAAAATTGCAGCTAAGCGGACATTACTTCTTCAACACTAGAATTTCTAGTACCTGAAAACATATCATAATCTTCAGTTGCAGTACATGGAGAAATAGGTGTCGTAGGGCTATGCCTTGACAGTGCCGTTTGTTTCGGTCGGACAACTTTCCCTCTAAAAACATACAACAAATCTCCCCAATGAAACAGTACCTTTTAGCAAAAGAACTTTAATTATCACATAATTAAAGGTATGGTATATTTCATTGTATTAAAAAGTGTTTAGGACTGGTGATTTCCCAGTCAGAGACAACTCTTCAAATCTCGTTTCTGTCTTTCTTTTTAGTATCCCAGGAAAAAAAAAAAAAAAAAAAA
>NW_026623837.1:3219-13813 GCF_030028575.1 Malurus melanocephalus | reverse complement strand
TAATAGGAGAGTATTATATTTTTTTTTTTAGCTGTAAAGTCAGTTTTTGCTACTTTATGAAGTCTCCTGTGGTTGAATTGTGTGCTGAAAGGAAGTTACTAAGAAACTGTACTCCTTTCAGAGGTGACCTGAAAAGATCTCATTACTGGATTGTAAAATTTTGTTTTTAATACGACAAATGAGTAAAAGTCCCCGGAAGAGAGAGCTAAATGATCATCCACTACACAATTCCTTGCTTTTCTGCCTTTCCGCATCTGAAAAATGCTCTTTCCAGAACAGAGGTCTTTGTGGGATCAATACTACCGGTGCATGTGTTTTTACCCTGCTCGGTAAAAGTGGATAGCTTTCTGTGTCTAGTCTCTCGGCAAGGAGTAGCAGATACTAGCGGCCCCGCAGGTCAGCAGTCTATCAGAGACAGTTTAAGTCACGAAGAAAACGATTGCTGTGTTGGCTCGTTTGTCTAATTAATTTCCTTTGGGCACTAATGTAAGAATAGTTATTCCGGGACCGTCCCAGGATTCATCTAGTCTAAAATCTTGTTTCCATTTGGAGCTGTTATCGGGGAAGCCCAGTTGAAGAGCTTGATCCAGGACTGTCAACTAAACCATATATGCAGATGCTTTTCAGATAAAATTTTGAACATTCGAATTGCCCTGTGAACAGGTGATTGCGCCTCAAAAATTTGTGAGAGACTTCTGATTATTCTCTTTACCAGAGCTCTCCTTGAAGAAACAGTGTCACAAAAGAAGCAGTACTACTGTCACAGAAAAGGAATAACAGTGTATCTGTTAGTAAAATAATTGATGCTGAGGAGTATTCATTATTTATAAAAGCACTTACTGTGATGCCACCGAGTATTGTCATACTTCGCGAGTTTCAGCTGAGAGATGTGGGAGGTGTCGGGTGCCGTCTGCTGCAGCTCGATGCCCATTGCAGCCTGTTTTTCTGCCTGTCGTGGCTCCCTTGCCACTTGGGGTCGGTCTGATTGCATGAGTCAATGAGGAGGTGCTTTCTAGAGTTTTGTCACGGCGATGGCAGCTGAAGTGGCAGTAAGACTAGGACATCTGGCCCCTCTGCTGCTTCTCCCTTGCCCCTCCGTGTTTGTTATTGACATACCCGGTATAGTCGGACAGGTGCAGCTATGAGGAAGCACTGTCTGTGGAGCAAAAAAGGAAAAATGGAGKCATAACAGACGCCGGTTTTGCTCTCCCGAGGGTATCTTGGGGTGGTCAGGTGATGCCACTGAGCTCTTGGTAGAGGAGGAGGGCACTGTCAGAAAGAGGCTTAGCAGTGCAAAGCAAGTCACAGACTAGTGTTTCAATGTGCAGCTTCAGTGCGCAGTTTTGCTCGATCGCCTTTCTGTGCCAAAAGAGCAAGCTTGCCTAACAGCACCATCTGGCGAGTCCTGCAGTGGAATAAATGGAGGAGCAGAGATAGCCTGTATCACAGAGTCCTGTCCCTCACATTTGGCACTGTAATATCATTTAGGTTGGAAAAACCTTTAAGATCACGAAGTCCAAATGTTGATCCAACAATGCCAAGTTCACCACTAAGGCAATGATGTAATCTATTCAGTAGATTTATAAATGCGTATATATATATGTATACATATGTAGATCTTCAGCAATTGGATGCGAAGCTTATTCTTTGGGCTGTTCAGCAGCTGCTTTCTGCCTCAGCTAAAGTTTGTCAAAAATCATGAAAGAGATTGTTTGGTTAAAAAAAATTACATTAAAGCAATGCAAGTTTAACCTGGTCTGAAACCACTTTAACTGCAGAATTCAATTGCATACGGTAAGTGGCTATATACATGAAAATAGATTTACATGTGCCCAGTATGAGAAGTGCAGAAGCAAAAGACACAGTTTACAGAGAAAGTGGCGTATTTGGACTTACACACTGGAAACCACTCAAGAGAATACTCTTACAGGTGCTTTATTTTGTAGTGTAATCATGGTTGTGGGGTTTTTTTTTTGTTTTTTTGGTGGTGTCTACACGTGTATATATTCCTTAGAAACATTACAACTTTTCCAAAAGGCTAGAAAATTAATCACAAATATAGAAAGCAGGCATCTACTTAGTACTTTACTGTGATATCACACTTTTTCTTGCATTTTTTATAATATTGAAGTGTAGGGAAATACTTCCGCTACAGTCATTCAACATGTCATTTGTAGCGCTTGAGTCCGATTAGTTCAGATGCTGTGCAATTCACTGGTCTGCAGGGTTTTCTTTCAAGAAATCAGAGCGTGTTGATATATGTGTCTTTCACTGTAATGAGGAAAAAATCATAATTGTAAATTGAAAACGCAGCAAGATAGCAAATATGTATATGTAGAACGTTTGAGGTGATCTGCATACATGAGGAATCTTACTTTCCTAGTACCTTGCCTGCTAATGTACACTGTTTACAAGTGGAATCTGCACAAGTGAGAGCACAAAGGGGCAAGTGATGAAAACCTCTAGCAAAAAACTGTGAGGAGTGCATGTGTCTTGACCTTTGCAAAGTAAAACAGAAATCTACTTGGAGTGGACATGCCTAAGATTTTCTAGGAGTTACATGCAGACAGATCTAAGTCCCAAATTGGTAATTCCTTAAATGCAGACACGGGTTAGTTAGTCTCGGGGTATATGCACTCCAGGCCAAAGACATGTCACCTGTTTTTTTAATTTTATCATCTGGTCAGGTGGTCGGGTGTGGCTTCAGGTCGAGAGTGGACAAGCAGCGACCGGTACAGCAGCATAGTGCCACTATAGGGTATGGCACCACGCCTCAGCATCCACGGTTACCAGTGTTCGCATCTACTCCGCTTAGGGGATAGATATCCTTGTAATGTTGAATTGAAACAGAAACACAGTTGAGTGATTCAGAAAGATTCCCCACCCACCTCCCAATATTCACCAGTATTTAAGTTGAGGGTCTTGTGTATTTTGCAGAGGTTTTTTTTTTTATTTTTTTATTGTTTTTTATCCAGGGTTGAACTGCATCAACGAAGGCTTTCTTGAACATCAAACATTTACTTATTTGCTTATTTCTGCACTGATCTTACTGTCACACATTGCTTTCTTTTCCGTTTCCAGCAGCTGTCACCTGCATTCATCATCCCTCAGTGCAGCTGATTAAGGAAGCATTTAGTGCCACATACATGTAATTTGAAGAAGGCTTTTACTAATGTGAGAATTTGTATTGTGTAAGTTTTATTGTTACTGTGCCACGGGAGCGATGGTTCACGAGCATTTCCCTTCTCTTTTTCAGCTTTTCTCGTTGACTTTCCTCAGTGAGAATGGCAAGGATTCGAATTCCTAGCACAATTGTTATAATTTTTGTGACAGTTCAGACTGGATTCTTACTCTTCATGTATGCCCGGTATAGCAGCTTTGTGCATCAGTCCGAGGAGAAACCACGTCAGGTCCACGTACTTATTCTGTCTTCTTGGCGGTCAGGATCTTCTTTTGTTGGTCAACTTTTCAGCCAGCATCCCAGCGTCTTCTACCTGATGGAACCTGCGTGGCACGTGTGGGTTACAATGTACCAGAACAGTGCCAAAGTCTTGCACATGGCAGTGCGGGACTTAGTCAGGTCTGTCTTTTTGTGTGACATGTCTGTGTTTGATGCTTACATGCCTTGGAAAAGAAACTTATCTGATCTTTTCCAGTGGGCAGCAAGTCGGGCTCTGTGTTCATCTCCCGCTTGCGACTCTTTTCAACGTACTGACATAACCAGTGAAATGGCATGCAAGACTCTTTGTGGACGGTATCCGTTCAGCAAGGTGGAGGAAGCCTGTAAAACTTACAGCCATGTTGTCATCAAGGAAGTTCGATTCTTTGACTTGAAGGTCCTGTACCCCCTTCTCACTGATCCGTCCCTGAATCTCAAAATTATTCACCTGGTCCGTGATCCCAGGGCAGTCGTTAAGTCACGGGAACAATCGGTCAAAGCGTTAACTCGTGACAATGGAATTGTCTTGAGTACCAATGGCACTAAAGTGGAAGACAGCAAGTACAAAGTAATGCAAGAGGTTTGTAGAAGTCATGTTCAGATTTATGAAACAGCAACTTTAAAACCACCTAATTTCCTGAAAGATCGCTATTTAATGGTCCGTTTTGAAGATCTGGTAAGAGATCCATTATCAGAAATCTCAGAAATGTATAAATTTGCAGATCTCAGTTTGACTCCCAGGCTCAAAAGCTGGATCTATAATATCACGCATGGACAGGGATCAGGAAAAAAAAAAGAAGCTTTCAAAATAACATCTCGAGATGCAGTTAGTGTTTCACAGGCCTGGAGAAATATTCTTTCCTTTCAGAAGGTTAAGAAAATACAGGAAGTTTGCAAAGGTGCTATAAACATGCTTGGTTATCAGCTGGTGGATTCAGAAAAAGAACAAAGAGATCTGACATTGGATTTAGTGTTGCCGAGACGACAAAGCCAGTTCAGTTGGTTGTCATTTAATCCAAAGCTCTGAGATATTTTTTAGAGATCTGGGGAGATGGGGCAGGGTAGATGTTTGAATATGTCTCTCCTATGTAGCATACGGTAGTTGAAACATGCCTGGCCGATGACTTTAACTATCTTTTTGTCTACTCTTTTTCTGGAATGTGAGAAGGTTTTTTTTTCCCTGATTTTTTTTTTTTTTTTTTTAAATTAAAAAAAGACAGCAACTGTGCTGCTCACAGCATTAAGAATACCATTTAAGCACTTTCTATTAAAAGATGGGTTATCGAAGATGTCTTTGTTTATTAATAATAGTTGACTTTTTTGTGGTTTAATTATTTAAGGATAATAATTCTTTATTTGTATATATTGAACAAAATAGATATTAAATTCTTTCACTTCTTCTTTTGCTTTAAGGTTGATGTGCAATTTTGTATTTTTTTTTCAGGCTTCTCTTGATGTTTTAAATTTTAGACTACAGGTTCTCCAAAAGGTGGGGCAACTGCAGCAGTTGCGTTGTAAAAGGCTTAAATGGGAGCTCCGTTTATTGATAGGTTTCATAGTGGTTTCCTTGGAATGGTAACATTTACAATCAGATACTTGAACGTGATGTTCGCTGGGAGTGCAAAAAGCAAAAGATATGAAGAAACTTTCAGTGGAATCACTGTAAAAATAGCATTTCAGTGTTGTCCCTGTTGTATTTTGATGCCTGAAAGACAGGCTAGAAATAAAACCCCATAGACCGGTGTCTGTAGAGCAGGTGTTTGTTTATTGCAGTGCCGGAGGGGCATCATTTCCCCCCTTTATTCTTTTGTGAATCGTTTCACAACTCGTAAGGCGGTCCCGGCGCGCATTCCCTGAAAATACGTTCCCCTCTCCCACCTGTCTCAACCGGTAGCTCCTCCGATCATCGTAGGAAGTCGTTTGTTTGTACCACCACAAAATACATGGAGTGAGCACACATGTACAGAGCATGATCAGTCCCAAAAACAAATTTCCCAAAAATAATTGTTTTAGCCATTTGAAACTTGGAAGCCAGGATGTGTTTCCAAAAAGTGGTTTGTCCAAGAAGCGTCATCTTTTGTCATTTTGTGAAGCGCTTTTGCACGTTGCAGATTGTGTGTATGTCTGTGGGTATTTGCCCCGATTGAGCCACCTGGGTACAGTAAGTAATATTCACCAGTGTGCAAACTCCTCCTAGTTGTGCTGTAATCATATCTAATACCATTTGATTCTGGAATACTACCTCTTTTATGGAATCTACCTGTGTCTGCAATTGTCCAAAGGCATCTGCTGTTTTATTTGCAAGTATTTCCAYGTCTGCTGAGATGTTAACAAAAGCCTTTTCCAGGTGTGCATTTAATTTGTGATCTGGTTGCTTAGGTTGATTCTCAAACACAGTATAGAGTTTCTCATGCAGTTATTTGTTGTGACTTTTCGATACTCACTGATACACTCATGACCTACTTGAGCCAAGTTTTCATCSTGAGTAGCATTCAATCCGTAAGGCCTACCTACCATAACTGATTTTAAGCGGCTTGATCTTTTGATCTATTTTTCTCTCTCTGAGTTGTGCAAGGGCAATAAGTAAGGCTTGTTACCAGTAAAAATTGGTTTTCYGGCAAATTTTTGCTATTTGCTTCTTGATCGTGAGATTCATTTTCTCTACTTGACCACTAGCTTGCCATCTGCAGTGAAGTTGACACTGAATTCGTTGCGCTTTACCGACTGCTTGCGTACCTTGTGTACAAAAATGTGTTCCCCTATCAGAGGAAATTTCCCTGGGTACTCCAAACCTAGGGGTAATTTCTAGGGGCAGAAGTTATCTAGGGATAATTTCATGGGGCAGTACTTTTACTACTTCTCTTTGTTTGTTTTGCAAGGGAATGCCTCTGGCCACCCAGAAAAAGTGTCAGTAAGCACCCACAGGTATCTGAAACCCCCCCTTTCTTGGGAGCTTGGAAAAACTTTTTTGCCATGCATTCCCCCAGGGAAAGGCTCCCCTGTCAATCACTCATTGTTCTGATCTGACTGTTGTATTGGGATTGTGCCTCAAATGAATGTCAAATTGCGAGGTTACTTCCTTAATAACCGCTGACAGATGTGGGCCTGCAATTGGTGTTTTGAGATGCTGATAAAAGAAAGTGAGAAGCAAAGCAAAAGCTACTCAATAGGTATGCAGTACAGTATTATTCAAACTGGTTTAATCTGAGAAGGACATTAAAGGCTTGTTTACTACCAAGAAAAAGGATAACCTATGTTAAGGTTGCACCAGAGGAAGTGGATTTCAAGAATGAACAAACATTCCTGAATTACCTTTGGTTCTTAAAATCATCATGTGTTTTATCAGAGGAAAGCATTGCTATAAATACTATTTCTCTTTCATCTGGAATCCACATACACTAATAATCTTCATTGCAGCTTTGAATCTGCCAGCCACTATGATTAATGCCAATCAACACTTAGAAACAAAAAGCGCTTATTAAGTTTTCAATCAAAACCAAAGCGGTACAAATTGAAAGCATGCTGGAAGCCTAGATCAAATTTTCAAAAATCTTGTCTCTCCAGTGAGTACCCAGGGTCCGCAGCAGCTGGCTGAGCCGATTTCAAGGTCTGGAGAGCCTTTCCCGGGCAAGGCTCCCAAGTGTACCCTGAAGGGGTTCCAGCTTTTGATAAACCCAAATTGGCAATTGATTACATTTTTAGTGCAGAAACACGTGGGTCTGTTGGCACTTCCCAACCAGCCAGGGCCAGGGCTTGGCCAGAGCCTAGGCCTCAACTGGGAGGGATTCCCTAAAATATCCTACAACCAGGCTTTTATCAAAACTGCTTTTTCACATATTTCTACACAAGTTATCAGCTCATGTTCTTAAACCATTGCCTACCATTCTCCATCACAATTGTTTCAGTAGGCTTCATCCTGTCTCTATAACAAAAAAACTTAATATTTCTTTTTAAATGAGTACATTAGAGCAAAGTTTAAACTGAATTTCACCTAAACTTAATGTCATTCGAAAGCAACATCATCGAAATCTGACAACACCCAATAGAAACTGTCTGACAGAGCTTAAACCCATTAGAGTACAAACTGAACCTCCGCAAAACCCCTACAACAACTACACGCAATAGAACTTAAGGTATTTTAAAGAGCTTGACCTCAACAAAACTTAATATAAATGGAGTTTAGCGACTAATGAAATCAGTAATTTGTTCCATAGCGGCTATTTACTTTTATGGTGCTCACATGAAGCACCAATCATAGAACATACATTTTCATTCATTCACACTCACTCACCGCATTCGATAACACTTCATTTGCTCCCATTCGTATCCAAACAACACCACCAYACTAAGCTACCTTTGTTTTCAGATCACCTTTTCTCCACGGGTTTTAAAGCACTCCATGTAGGCCTAGGTCCTTCCAGTAAAATGAACAAGGATATCCTTCAGAGTCTTCTTCACAGATCTCACAGTCTAGAGTAGGATGTCTCCAGGGGCCACCTGGTTTGCCTGTAACTTTGAGGCTTAATAATGCTGCACGTTTTGCTTCTTGGTCCGCTATGTTATTTCTTCCGATGGTTTTACTTAGGCCCTTTTGATATTCCTTAATATRTACCACTGCTAATTGTTCTGGTTTTCTGACTGCCTTTAAATTGTCTTTGATCAGCTGTTCGTGGATTAGTCCCTTTCCTGAGAAGTTATTAGACTCCTTTCTTACCATATTTCCCAGATGTATGTATCACCCCAAATGCATATTTGGAATCCGTATAAATTGTCCGAAGAATGGGATCTTCTAGCTGTTAACAAAAGGATCAGGACCTGAGGTATCACTGCCCTTTGTGAGGATAATTGACAGGAATAAATAAATTTTCATTCATTGGCTCTTAAGAAGCTTGGGCACGTTCTCTAATTAGCAAAAGTGAGCAAACCCACCTTTTCCTACTACTGAGGACATGTCACCTTTATGACCAGACATTTATTCTCAATCCATAGTGCCTTATGGATACTGATACCAAAGCCAAGTACATTACTTAATTGATTTAATATTAATGCAAATAATGTGTTTTACAGCAATAATCATTACATATGATACTGGGTTTATCAAATGTACATAATGAACACTAATATACGCAGAAAAATATGTACAACATGTACAAGAATATAATATCTGTTATTAAGCATAGAAATTTCAGTTATATATAGTATAGAAAAAAATATGTAATGAATGTAGTATTAAATACAATAATGTATCAATTATGTTTAATACATAATATATAATAATAATTGATTTAGAAATAATATACATAATGCAGAAAACAATATACATAATGCAGAAAACAATATCTATCACAGAATATATTCATGCCTGGAAAAGGCCTAGAAATAAAACCCCATAGAATGGCAGGAATTTGTTTATTGCAGCACTGGAGGGGAGGGGGATTTTCCTCCTAACCCACCTGTCTTTGCTTATAATTGGCAGGTATTTATGCAGTAAGCAAGGTCTAACATTACTATCGTCACTACGCCCACCACCCGTACGTGGGCATGGAAATACCTGATATGTAGCTCTGAACTAGATTATCAGAAGTGCATTCTAATTATTTTAGATACAGTAAAATGTAAACTCTTGAAAAAGCTACTGCTTGTATTAATGAGGAAGACACAATTTTCACAGATAATTTAAAAAAAAAAACCCTGCAAAAGAACTCGGAATTTTCACAGACAGTTTTGGAAAAAAAGAAACCTCAAAATGACCCTGTGATATTTTAGTAGAAATTAAAGTACATCTGCCATTGCCCCTATGGGAGTTCASAGTCCATTCCACTGTGCTCTCCCTCTCTCGCATCAGAATACAAATCATCTTATAAAAACCCCAGCCCTCAAACCAC
Source organism: Malurus melanocephalus (assembly GCF_030028575.1). Lineage (NCBI taxonomy): Eukaryota > Metazoa > Chordata > Aves > Passeriformes > Maluridae > Malurus > Malurus melanocephalus. The sequence continues at coordinate 4,489 of NW_026623837.1, read as the reverse complement.
TGGACATAAGTAAGCCTTTATAGCTATTTTCACATTAAAAAAACAGAAAATAGCTCTCTGAGTCTTAGCACAGCTGTCAGGCCCCTATAAGAAAGCAGCGTCCTATTTTTCCAAGCAACTCGACACCATAAGCAAGGGGTGGCCTGCATATTTCAAAGTAGTTGCAGCAATTATCATCCACATCAAAAAAACAAAAAAACTCATGCTAAAACAGACACACGGTATCAGCTGTCCTAGAGGAAAAGGAAAACCACTAGCTGTCTCCTTCGATATTCCTAAAATACCAAGCAATTGTAGCCAAATGTAATGACATTGACATCCAAGTAACTAACACTGTTAACCCTGCTTCCTTTCTGCCAAAAAACTCCGAAGCTGAACCAGTAGTACACGATGCCTAAGAACCATCGAAGCTGTGTACTCCAGCTGTGCAGATGTGAAAAAAAACGTTTCAGATGCTGACAACTAGTTCACTAATGGCAGCAATTTCATAAAATCAAAACCGCAGAAAACTAAATATTATGTAACCACTGTCTCTGAAATAATTAAATCGAATTCATTACCTGCAAAAACTTCAATTCAAAAAGCAGAACTGATAGCTGCAACCCAAGCATTAGAGCTAGCTAAAGAAAGAAATCATCAATATGTAGAGAAATTCGAAATACGCTTATGGGATATCCATTGTATAGTAAAATTTAAAAAAACGCCAACTCTTAACAGCAACACAGAAAAAATTTGTGGAACATGCAACCGATATCCTCAAACTTCTCAAAACAGTGAAACTCCTATCACAAGTAGCAGTTATACATTATCCAAAACACTGAAGCACTCAAGAAGTAATGCTCCCCCCTCAAAAAAAAAAATTGTAAATTCCCAAGCTAAATGAACTGCTCCAAAAAAGCTTCAATAATAACTGCTTTAATACCCAAGAACAGAGATACAAATGAACAAATAAATTATCAACCATCAAATGAGAAATAGATACAAAATAATAAAAGAAAACCTTCTAAAAATAATTAAAAGCAGTTAAAAACAAGCCAATTAGTAATACCTAAAAAAAATTGTAATATACTATGTACATTGTAAACATAATAAAAATCAGTGAACAATAAATCCTCTTTACCAGTATCTCAAAGCACAGATTGCAAGCACAGGTTTGTTAAAAGTTATGGAAAAAGTAACCTGACAATGCCAAATCTGTCTATAAAACAATCCCAGTACAACAGTGAAAACAAAAAATAATTGAGCCAGAACACCCTTCCTCCCCCCCCGC